>NC_088868.1:34209863-34335312 GCF_032884065.1 Artemia franciscana
AATTTCCCCTGACAAGTTCACCCCCTGTAATCTTCCCTCCCAATAGAAAATTCCCCCTGGAAAAAAACCACAGCGAAAAATTTCCCCCCCCCCCACCCGAAAATGTATACATACTTCAGAATAACAAATACTATTTGTAGAAAATGGGCGAATTTTATGACTTGAAGACCTTTCCCCTCGGGCCGTGGGAGGTCATGTTATATCCAAAGGCATAGTTAGTGGGTATTTCAAATATGATGAGCAAAATGGTTATCTCAAAAATTTGATCAGACGACTTTGGAAGAAAAGGGGCGGGGAGGGGGCCACGTTGCCCTCCAATATTTTTGTCACTTAAAAACACTAAAAATCTTTTTCAAGTTTTCTGCTCAAATGAGCCCTCTCACGATATTCTAGGACCACTGGGTCTATACGATCACCCATGGGGACAAACACACAAATAAACATGTATCCGTGATCTTTTTTTCTGGCAAAAATATGATATTCCACATTTTTGCAGATAGGAGCTTGAAATCGCTACATTAGGGTTTTCTGATCCGCTGAAACTGATGGTGTGATTTTCATTAAGATTATAATACCTCTAGGGGGTGTTTCCTCCTTTTTTCAAAAATCAGACATATTTAAAATCAGCAAATTAAGCCGATTCTATTAATATATCCATTGGTAGCAAAATTCCGTGTTTTAGAGTTTCGGTTACTTATAGAGCCGGGTTGCTCCTTACCTATAGTTTGTTATTACGAACTGTTTGATTGGCAATCACACCTAAAAGAAACTACTAAACTGTAAATAAAGACTTTTTCAATAAAAATTGAATCCTCAACTTTTTTTTAACATTTTATATATGGTTGTGTACATTTCTATGATTGCCTGTGTCTTTTCTTTTTTTTAACATTTTTATAATGGTTATGCATGTTCCCACGGTCGTGTTTGGTTGTGTACATGTGTTTCTAACATACAATATATTGTTGTGTACATTTCTACATGTTGTGTTCCGTGACGTACCTCTTTTTTAACATTTTATATGTGGTTGTGTACGTTTCTACAGTTGTGCACGTCTTTTATTATATATATTTAGTTGTGTACGTCTTCTTTTAACATTTTATATGCGGTAGTGTATGTTTCTACGCTTATGTACGTCTTCTATTGTACGTTTCTACGGTTGTGTACGCCTTTTTTATACATTAAATAAAAAATGCATGTAGTTGTGTACGTCTTCTTTTGACATTTTATATACGGTAGTGTATGTTTCCACGCTTGTGTACGTCTTCTATTGTATGTTTTTACGGTTGTATACGTCTTTTTATACATTAAATAAATAAAAAGTTTTTTCAACTGAAAGTAAGGAGCAACATTAAAACTTAAAACGAACATAAAATATTCTGTATATGAAAGGGACTGCCCCCTTTTCGACGTCCCGCTCTTTACGCTATAGTTTGACTCTGTGTCACAGTTCTGCTTTTAAAACAATAAAAAAAAACTTTAGCGTAAAGAGTAGGACGTTGAGGAGGGGACAGCCGCTTTCATAAACTGAATAATTTCTTTTCGTTTTAAGTTTTAATGTAACTCCTTACTTTCAGTTGAAAAAACTTGTTTTTTCTATTTAATTTCTGAACGTTTCTGAAGTAACGTATATTTTGATTTTGGCTCACCGCACATGAATAATTTAAACATTATTTGCACATTATTATTTTTTGGTCAAACGGTTTTTTCATAGTTTTGATCGGTCGATTTTGATAAAAAAAATGAGTAGGGGAAGAGATCTAGCTGCCCTTCAATTTTTGGTTATTTAAATATGCAATTATAACTTTTTATTTTTTTACGAACTTTTTTATTAGTAATAGATATATGTAACTTACGAATTAACTTACGTAACGACCTTCTATATTTGTATATTTTTATCACGTATATGAGGGAGTTCTACCCTCGTCAACACTTCGCTCTTTACACTAAAGCTTGAATTTTGTCCCAATTCTTTAAGAATGACCCCTGAATCACAAAGGCCGTAGAATAAATAGTTGAAATTACTAAAACTCCTTTAGAGTATTGAGGAGGAGACGCACGCCCTTATATATGTAACAATTTCTATTTGTTTTAAGTTTTAATGCTGTTCCTTACTTCCAGTTGGAAAAACGTTTTCTTTTTTTATTTTCTGATTATTTTTTTTAATAATGATAGAAGATTCTGCGCCCCCTTAATGGGAATTCTCTTCCCTCATGATAATTGCTCCATGGAAAGATACTCCCACGAAACCATCTCTCGACATTCTAGGACCATTGGGTCGATACGATCACCCATGGAAAAAATTAATTTTTGTAGATAGGAGCTTGATACTTATACAGCAGGGTTCTCTGATAAGCTGAATCTGATGGTGTAATTTTTGACGAGATTTTGTGACTTTTAGGGGGTGTTTCTCACTATTTTCTAAAATAAGGCAAAATTTTCTCAGGCTGACAAATTTTGATGGGTTAGGCTAAACTTGATTAAACTTTATATTTAAAATCAGCGTAAAAATAAGATTCTTTTGATGTAAATATTGGTATAAAAGTTCAGTTTTTTAGGGATTTTATTTAACATTTTATATGTGGTTATGTCCGTTTCTACAGTTGTGTACGTCTTTTATTATATATATACTAGCTGTTGGGGTGGCGCTTCACGCCACCCCAACACCTATTTGGTGGGGGCGCTTCGCCCCCCAAGCCCCCCTGCGTGCGTAAGTCGTTACGCGCCATATTAGTTACGCGCCATTGTAGTTGTGTCTCTATGTCCCACCTGTGAATATATATATATATATATATATATATATATATATATATATATATATATATATATATATATATATATATATATATATATATATATATATATATATATATATATGTTTTTAACTATGTAAAACTTGCGAATATACAACATTCTTTGCTGTCCCATTGTCTGTGCATATAAATAGATTGTCAGGTTTACCGACTCTTGAACATGCAACATATAATGGTCCATGGGAAAACAATCCGTATTCAGATCTATACCTCATGATTCTAATGATTGCCCTTGAGCTTTGTTGATGGTGATTGCTAATCGACCATTCCCTGTGTCGCCATCGTCATTTATATATCCCCCTGTGCCCCCCGGCGTCCCCGTTGTAGTTGTGTCCCTGTGTCCCGGTCGTCATTTATATTCCCTGTGTCCCGGTCGTCATTTGTGTCCCGGTGTCCCAGTCTGTGATTACTCTTTGAGTGTCCCGGGCGTCATTTATATTCCTTGTGTCCCGGTGTCCCGGTCGTAATTTGTGTCCCGGTGTCCCGGTCTGTATATACATTGGTTTTTGAATTGGTCTTTTTTTTAGTTTTTAGTTTTTAACCTTTTTTTAGTTTTTTTAGTTATACCTCATGATTCTAATGATTGCCCTTGAGCTTTGTTGATGGTGATTGCTAATCGAAGATTCCCTGTGTCCCCGTCGTCATTTATATTCCCTGTGTCCCGGTCGTCATTTATATTCCCTGTGTCCCGGTCGTCATTTGTATCCCGGTGTCCCGATCTGTTTATACATTCGTTTTTGAAATGGTATATGATGAAATACATTTTTGTATTTTTCCCCTTTTTTTCTTTTTAGTTTTTTTTATTTTTATTTTTTTTAGTTTTGTTTTTCTTCTTTATTTTTCATTTTTTACCTTTTTTTTTTTTTTTTCTTTTTTAGTTTTTTTAGTTTTTTAGCTTTTTTAGTTTTTTTATTAGTTTTTAGTTTTTTTTTCTTTTTAGTTTTTTGTAGTTTTTACCTTTTTTTAGTTTTTTTTTAGTTTTTTTTTACTTATGTCCTGGTCGTCATTTATACTCCCTGTGTTTCGGTCGTCATTTGTGTCCCGGTGCTTTGTTGATGGTGATTGCTAATCGAACATTCCTTGTGTCCCGGTCGCTTTCTCTTTGAGTGTCCCGGTCGTCATTTATATTCCCTATGTGCCGGTGTCCCGGTCATCATTTGTGTCCCGATGTCCCAGTCTGTAATTTCGTCAGTCGAAAACATGACGTCAGTCGACACACAAACAGACGTCACTCGACAAACACACACACACAGACAACTTATTTATATATATATATATATATATATATATATATATATATATATATATATATATATATATATATATATATATATATATATATATATATATATATATATATATATATATATATATATATATATATATATATATATATATATATATATATATATATATATATATATATATATATATATATATATATATATATATATATATATTGGATATATATATATATATAATAGGGATTATATATATATATATAATCCCTCGCTCTTTACGCTAAAGTTTGACTCTTTGCCACAATTCTAGTTTTTAAAACAATTAAAATCTTTAGCGTAAAGAGCGAGGGACTGCGGAGGAGACAACCCATTTCATATACTGAGTAATTTCTGTTCGTTTTAAGTTTTAATGTCACTCCTTACTTTCAGCTAAAAAAATTAGTTTTTTTTATTTAAATATCTTTCAGTATGATACTTGTCAATATAGATATTTTGTTTTTCGTTGAGTTCGAAATGGCTGTGCAGTAACATACGAAACTGTGTTTCAAGTGGTCAGTGTTGAGTATTCCTTTTTATAGGTAATGGTGAAAAAAGGCCAACAAAGAAGATAAATCATTGCCATCTGTACAAAATAGTAATTTTCCTAGTTTATCAACATGGCCTCAAAATTTCCGTTAATTCAAATGCTGCACATCCACTGTTTTCGAGGAATTTATGCTCCTTATGAAAATTCTATGAATAATTTGTTTTTGAATAGAATTTTACCATTAAGATAAATCTATGAAAAGTAATTATTCCTTGGTCCCACTTGGATGAAAATTTCCTCACTTGACTATAGGCTGCAATTTTTTTTTCTTTTAGCGAAACACTCTAAGCATTTGGTTACTATGGGCTGTAACTAACTCTCATCTGACCGTTCCTTTTTGTCAAAAACAGTTTTGATTTCAGAACTTCTATTTATAACTGTTTCGCGAGGGGAAAAAAAGGACAACACATTTCCAAGATTGTCCATAGTATTAAATGTCTTAGGAGACAAATAAGATAATAGAAAACGAATTGAACCAAATGCTAGACAGTTCTATTTGAGGAGGTGTAGGTAAATGAATGTTTCCCTAAAAGGATACCTAGCACGGGTTTTCAAGAATGACCACTGTCGGGAAAACATTTAAGTAGAAGTGTAAAGTTGTTCTGACAAGTAATCTACTCAGTACAGGAGGTCGACTCTTATAGGTGAAAATAAAAAAAAACTAGTTTTTTTTACCTGAAAGTAAGGAGCTACTTTAAAACTTAAAACGAACAGAAATTACTCCGTATATGAAATAGGTTGTCCCCTCCTCAACACCGCGCTCTTTACGCTAAAATTTTTAATTGTTTTAAAAAGTAGAACTGTGGCAAAGAGTCAAACTTTAGCGTAAAGAGCGAGGGATTGCGGAGGGGACAACCCATTTCATATACGGAGTAATTTCTGTTTGTTTTAATTTTTAATGTGACTCCTTACTTTCAGCTAAAAAAACTATTTTTTTTATTTAATTTCTGAACATTTTTGAATTAATGCATGTTTGATTTTGGCTCTCCGCATAAATTATTAAAATGAAATTTGCATATTAATTCTTGTTTTGGCTAAATGGCTTTCTCTTAATTTTGATCAGACGATTTCGAGAAATAAGGGGTGGGGAAGGAGGCTTAGTTGCCCTCCAATTTGTAACAAGAACCTTTAATTTTTAACAAACGTTTTTATTAGTAAAAAATATACGTAAGTTAAGAATTACCTTACGCAACAAACTTTTATATTCTTATATTTTTGTTACGTATATCAGGGGATTTGTCCCCTCATTAATACCTCGCTCTTTACGCTAAATTTTAAGTTTTGTCAAAATTCTTTAAGAATGACCCCTGAGTCAGAAAGGCCGTAGAATAAATAGTTGAAATTACTAAAAATACTTTAGCATAAAGAGCGAGGTATTTATCTCCTCCTAAATACCTCGCTCTTTATGCTAAAGAATTTTTAGAACCCCTCATATGCGTAATAATCTCTGTTCGTTTTAAGTTTTAATGCTACTCCTTATTTTCAATTGAAAAAACTTTTTCATGTTTATTTTTTCATTTTTTTTTGTACTAATGCTAGAAAATCCCGCGCCCTTTTCATTGAATTTCTCTTTCCCAATGACATGTTCCTCCACGGAAAGATCCTCCCACATAGCCCCCTCAACCCCACCACCAAACCAAAAAAAACCTGAAAACGTCTGTGCACTTCCCAATAACAATTACTGTATGTAAACACTGGTCAAAGTTTGTAACTTGCAGCCCCTCCCCCAGGAACTGTGGGGGAGTAAGTCATCCCCAAAGACATAGTTATTAGGGTTTTCGACTATGCGGAACAAAATGGCTATCCAAAACTTTTGATCCGTTGAATTTGGGAAAATAAATGAGCGTGGGAGGGAGCCTAGGTGCCCTCCAATTTCTTTGGTCGCCTAAAAAGGGCACTAGAACTTTTCATTTCCGTTAGACTGAGCCCTCTTGCAACATTCTAGGACCACTTGGTCGATACGATGACCCCTGGGAAAAAAAACAAACAAATAAACACGCACCCGTGATCTGTCTTCTGGCAAAAAATACGAAATTTCACATTTTTGTAGATGGGAACTTGATACGCTGAATGCGATGGTCTGATTTCTGTTAAGATTCTATGACTTTTAGGGGATGTTTCCCCCTATTTTCCAAATAAGGCAAATTTTCTCAGGCTCGTAACTTTTGATGACAAAGACTAAATTTGATAAAACTTATATATTTAAAATCAGCATGGAAATCCGATTCTTTTGATGTGTATTTTAGCATCAAAATTCTGTTTTTTAGAGTTTCATTTACTATTGAGCCGGGTCGATCCCTACTACAGTTCGATACAACGAACTGTTTGATCAGACCTTTCTGCCTTGCGGGGGAAATATATATATACACACACACATATATATATATATATATATATATATATATATATATATATATATATATATATATATATATATATATATATATATATATATATAACTTAGTAAGGGAAAAAATTAATTTAAAAACACATGCAGTATATAGAGCTATCCTCCCATTTGCGCTGGAAATGGTTTGGTTTAATGTTGGTTTGGTTTAATGTTGGGGGGGGGGGGGGGAACTGGCTGTGTACAACCTTTCCGTGGTGGCCCCGTTTTTACTAATATTAGTGCGCAACTAAAAAAAAAAAAAAAAAAACAACAATGAAATATCAAAACCTTATTGCCTTTATGACCTTTATTTTACTATTGTCTAAAAATCATCAACAGAAAAAAATTAATTTAAAAAATAAAATAACTTTACACAAGGATTAACCATTCACAAGCAGTATATAGAGCTATCCTCCCATTTGTGCTGCAAATGGGGTAGAATTAAGGGGTTGGGTTTAATGTTGGAGGGGGGGACTGGCTGCGTACAACCTTCCCATGGTGGCCCCGTTGTCACTAATCTTAGTGCACAACTAAAAAAAACCCAACAAAACATCAAAACCTTATTGCCTTTATGAACTTTATTTTACTATTGTCGAAAAATTAGTAACAGAAAAAAATTATTTAAAAACTAAAATAACTTTACATAAGGAATAACCATTCATAAACAGTATATAGAGCTATCCTCCCATTTGTGCTGCAAAAGGAATAGAATTAAAGGGTCAGGTTTAATGTTGGGCGGGGGGGGGGACTGGCTGCGTACAACCTTCCCGTGGTGGCCCTTTTTTCACTAATCTTAGTGCACAACTAAAAAAACAACAATAAAACATCAAAACCTTATTGCATTTATGACCTTTATTTCACTATTGTTTAAAAATTAGTAACAGAATTTTTTTTCAAAAAACTACAATAACTTTACACAGGGAATAACCATTCACAAGCAGTATATAGAGCTATCCTCCCATTTGTGCCGCAAATGGGATAAAATTAAGGGGTTGGGTTTAATGTTGGATGGGGGGGGACTGGTTTTGTACAACCTTCCCGCGGTGGCCCCGTTGTCACTAATCTTAGTGCGCAACTAAAAAAAAAAACAAAAAAAAACATCAAAACCTTATTGCCTTTATGACCTTTATTTTACTATTGTCTAAAAATTAGTAACAAAAAAAAAAAAATTAAAACTAAAATAACTTTACATAAGGAATAACCATTCACAAACAGTATATAGAGCTATCCTCCCATTTGTGCTGCAAAATGAATAGAATTAAAGGGTCAGGTTTAATGTTGGGCGGGGGGGGGGGGGACTGGCTGCGTACAACCTTCCCGTGGTGGCCCTTTTTTCACTAATCTTAGTGCACAACTAAAAAACAACAATAAAACATCAAAACCTTATTGCATTTATGACCTTTATTTCACTATTGTTTAAAAATTAGTAACAGAAATTTTTTTTTTAAAAACTACAATAACTTTACACAGGGAATAACCATTCACAAGCAGTATATAGAGCTATCCTCCCATTTGTGCCGCAAATGGGATAGAATTAAGGGGTTGGGTTTAATGTTGGATGGGGGGGGGGGACTAGTTTTGTACAACCTTCCCGCGGTGGCCCCGTTGTCACTAATCTTAGTGCCCAACAAAAAAAAAAAACCCAACAAAACATCAAAGCCTTATTGCCTTTATGACCTTTATTTTACTATTGTCTAAAAATTAGTAACAAAAAAAATTTAAAAACTAAAATAACTTTACATAAGGAATAACCATTCACAAGCAGTATATAGAGCTATCCTCCCATTTGTGCTGCAAAAAGCTTATTGCCTTTATGACCTTTAGTTTTTTATTTGATCCAATGCTAGGTCTGATCCAATGGTAGGGGAATGTGTCATTTGAATCCCCTAAAAAGTTAATGCGACTACCTCTTCCATAAACACCTTATATGCCCCCGCAGCATAAGTTACAGCCCTGCTCCTGGGCTTTGAGGGGGGGGGGTGTTAACCTCGAAGATTCTGTTATCTGATCGTTGGACTATTTCAAACAAACTGGGGATCTCAAAACTTTGATCGGATGGATTTGGGAAAAAGAGAGTGTGTGTGGGGAGGGGGGGAGTAGATGCCCTCCGATCACTTTAGTATCATAAAAAGGTAATTAGAATTTTCAATTTCCAATCAAATGAGCAACTTCTGAAATTTATTCGACGTCTCCTTATATTAAAACCTTAAATGCCCCCGGGCATAACTTAAACCACTTGCCCCCTTGGCTCTGGGGGTCTGTGTCTACCTCAGAGTCCTTATTATTTGATGTTTACAAAATGGCTATCTCAAACTATTTACCGGATGAGTTTGGGGAAAAGGGGCGTAGGGGGGGGCTAACTAACCTCCGATCTCTTTTGACTCTGAAAAAGCGAACTAGAGCTTTTAATTTTCAATCAAATGGGCCCTCTCTGAAGTTTATACGAGCTTCCCTTCTATAAGAACCATATTTGCACCCCGGGTATAACTTACTACGCCTACCCCCAAACCCTGGGGGGTTGTGTCAACAACGAAGTTTTTATTATCTAACCTTTGAACTATTTTAAACAAAATGGCTATCTAAAATTGTTGTCTGATGCATTTGGGAAAAAGGGCGTGGGGGGGGGGAGGCTAACTGCCCTTTGATCACTTTTGACTCTTAAAAAGTGAACTAGAATTTTCAATTTTCAATCAAATGAACCCTCTCTGAAGTTTATGCGAGCATCCCTTTGATAAGAGCCACATATGATGCCAGGGCATAGCTTACAATACCTGCCCCCATGCCCTGTGGGTTGTGTCGATACTGGAAATTTGTTTATCTGATTTTCGAACTATTTAAAAAAAATGGCTGTCTCATAATTTTTATTGTATGAGTTTGAAAAAAAAGGGCGTGGAAGAGGGGGGCTAGTTGCCCTTGTATCTCTTTTGGCTCTTAAAAAGTGAACTAGAGCTTTCAGTTTCCAATCAAGTGAGCCCTCTTTGAAGTTTTTACGAGCATCTCTTCCATAAGAACCATGCATGTCCCCAGGGCATATCTTACAACGACTGCCTCAGAGCCCTGGGGGATTTTGTTGACACTAGAGTTTTTGTTATTTAACCTTTTAATTATTCATGTCAAAATTTTTATCTACAGTCTTACAGCCCTAGCCTACAGCCCTTGTTCTGAGGACTGTGAGGAGGTTGACAACCCCAATACTGGACCTTTCAACAATACTGAACAAAATAACTCTCTTAGAACTTCGATTGGATCAGTTTTTGGGATTGATCGACTTGGAGGGGGGGGGGGGGCTGACGTCCCTCCATTTAATTTTTACTCTTAAAAATGACGCTCAAACTTCCAACTTCCAATCAAATGAGCTCCATCCGATTCAAATTTTATACAACTACCCTTTCCATAAAAGCCTTATATGCCCTGGGCGTAACTTACAACCCTTGTCCATGAGCTCTGTGAGATTTTGTCCACCCTAAGGACATTGTTAGATGATTTGTGGACTATTGGTAACAAAAGGGCTATTTCACAATTTTAACTGAATATGTTTTGAGAAAAGAGGATGTCAGGGAGGGGGGCTAGGTGCTCTCCATCATGTTTGACTTCTAAAAGGGAACTAGAACTATACATTTCAAATCAAATGAGCCTATTCTAAAGTTCACATGACCACCCATTCAATAAATACTTTATATGCCCCTAACTTGCAACCCTTATTCCCAGACTCCGGGAGATTTTGTCCACCCAAAAGGGCTTATTATATGATATTTGAACTATTTTTGAACAAATGGCTATCTCAAAATTTCCATCAGATCCATTTTGGGGAAATTCGAGGTGTGTGTGTGAGGGGAGGGGTTCAACCTTCGATCACTATGAATCTTAAAAAGGGTACTATAGCTTCTGATTACCAATAAAAGGAGCCCCTTCGAAGTTAATACGGCCACCCTTTCTGTAAAAACATCATATGCCCCCAGGGCATAGCTTACAACCCTTGCTCCAATGGTGGAGGGGGGTTGTCATCCTCAAAGACATAATTTCTGGACTTTTTAACTTCACTGAACAAAAAGGCTATCTGAAAAATTTTATTGGATGTGTTTGGGGAAAACGTGGGCGTGTGAGGGGGGTTAGTTCCCCTCCAATCACTTTCGAATATTGAAAGGGGCACTAGCCCTTTCAATTTCCAATATACTGAGCCTTTTTCGAAGTTTCTACGACAAAAAGAAGGCCATCTCAAAATTTCTATATGTTGCAATTAGGGAAAATACAAGGTGTGGGGGATATCCACCCTCCGATCACTCTGAATCTTATGAAAAACACTAGAACTTCTGATCACCATTCCAATAAGCCCCTTCCTAAGTTTATATGATCACCCTTTCTATATAAAACCTTATATACCCTCACGGCATAAGATACAACCCTTCCCCTGAGGGCTGTGGGTGGGGTTGTCATCCTCAAAGACATAATTTCCAAAACTTTCAACTACGTTGAACAAAATGACTATCTCAAAATTTTGATCGGATGTGTTTGGGGAAATTGTTAGCGTGGGAGGGGTGTTAGTTGCCCTCTAATCCCTTTCGACTATTATCAATTTCCAATCGAAGGAGCTCTTTTCGAACTTTCTACAACAACTCCTTTGATACGAATTGCCCTGGTCTAAAACAAAAAAAAATTAAAACAAAACAAAAAACCAAAACAAAACAAAAAACAACAAAAAATACAAAAATATATTGTGGCCACATCGCTCTTTACTTAGGCAGTGCTATTACCATGTTCTGATCAACAAGACAGCAGTCCAAAGAATTCGAGCAGCGAATAGTTCTTCTAGGTTTTTATGATTTGGTCGGAAGTTTTGGGCTCCTTAGCCACCTTGTTGTTATGCTATTTATCATAGGATACCTGCACATGGTTTTCTAGCAGTCACATATACATGTTCCACATAATGTGTAGGGGGTAATATTCCTGGTCTCGTTTGTGCATAACGTCGGATCTTGGTGATAGTTGTGCCTCAATGATTGTTGCACGCCAAGTGTATGGTAATAAAGATTGACATAGGTGTGCACAAAGCCTGATGGTCTGATGTATATCTGAGCTTTGTTTGTTTTGTTGGATGTTTTTGGCTCCTTAGCTACCTCTTTTTATTTATGGGTGGGTGGCCTTCACATCATATTATAATGCATGAATGTACTTTATAATGTGTTGGAGGTAATGATCCTAGAATTAGACGTCTTGTGTATAGTGCTGCCTAACTAAGTTTTGCAAGCCGTAGAAACAAGATAGACCTGGCGTGCACGGAGTTCCCATTCCGCTGAAGGTCTGGAGATATCTTGCTGTGTTGTTGTAAGCTGGTTTGTGAGCCTTATGTAGACTCGATAAGCAGTTATTGGTTCATGGCCGTACTATTGGGACCATTGTAAAGAACAAAGAGAGAAAAAAAATGTCAAGATAAAGAAAACAAACAGAACTACGACCGGTAGGGACTATGGAACTGCAAGGATATCTCTAAGGATCCCAACGCTTTCGATGGGTTAAATAATGTAATAATCGTGAACATAGAACGTAAGACGTTGAAAGACGGCCATTGTATTCACAATTCAAATTGCGAGTTTATACATTGTGACCAGGAATTGTCAGAAGTCTCGGGAATCCATCTTCCACAGTTAGGATTCATGAAATTAGGTGATTCAGAATTTATTTACTCAGGTAGAAAGAATAAGGTATGCAGGCATTTGGTCTCATGATAAATACAGAAGCATCCAAATCTTGTCTAGATTCCATGGTTATCAGTAATCGAATTTTAATTGCACACTTACCAAAAAAAAATGTGAGGTATCAGTCGTATTAGTCTAGTATATGCCACTATAGAATTAACTGACGGAGATAATAATGACTATAATGGGTTTTAAGTGTAGTTGTAAGAATAAATAGTCAAGATCCCAGGACAAATACATTATTTTTATTAGGAAGCCTTAATGCCCAGGTTGATACGATCATCAAGGTATCTGCCCTTCTAGCTGTCAGAGACAACACTTAAATTGCATCCATAATTTCAGAAACAAATAGGGAGAATCCTAGCTCTAAATATGATATTTGTGCTATTGAACTGGAGTTCCAAGGCTCATGACACAGAGGTAGATGGTATCCAATTCAGGTCAATTCGCTGTTGGGCAAGACTGTAAGCTTTGACAAGACTGTTGGGCAAGAGGTAGATGGTATCCACTTCAGGTCAATTCGCTGTTGGGCAAGACTGTAAGCTTGGGCAAGACTGTTGGGCAAGAGGTAGATGGTATCCACTTCAGGTCAATTTGCTGTTGGGCAAGACTGTAAGCTTGGGCAAGACTGTTGGGCAAGAGGTAGATGGTATCCACTTTAGGTCAATTCGCTGTTGGGAAAGACTGTAAGCTTTGACAAGACTGTTGGGCAAGAGGTAGATGGTATCCTCTTCAGGTCAATTCGCTGTTGGGCAAGACTGTAAGCTTAGGCAAGACTGTTGGGCAAGAGGTAGATGGTATCCACTTCAGGTCAATTCGCTGTTGGGCAAGACTGTAAGCTTGGGCAAGACTGTTGGGCAAGAGGTAGATGGTATCCACTTCAGGTCAATTCGCTGTTGGGCAAGACTGTAAGCTTGGGCAAGACTGTTGGGCAAGAGGTAGATGGTATCCACTTCATTTCAATTCGCTGTTGGGCAAGACTGTAAGCTTGGGCAAGACTGTTGGGCAAGAGGTAGATGGTATCCACTTCAGGTCAATTCGCTTTTGGGCAAGACTGTAAGCTTGGGCAAGACTGTTGGGAAAGAGGTAGATGGTATCCACTTCAGGTCAATTCGCTGTTGGGCAAGACTGTTGGGCAAGAGGTAGATGGTATCCACTTCAGGTCAATTCGCTGTTGGGCAAGGCTGTTGGTAATAGACTGCTACATTTTGTAGGTCCGATAATCTAGCTACGACCAACGCAAGGACGCAGGACACAAATCGCAGGACGGTTTGACAGCTACCCTCATCAATTAGGTTATTCTCGAAGACGGGACACAGGGCACCAGGATTGCAAAAATTCAGTTAATAATGTCAAAAGTAAAGGTCACTATCTAGCAGTGTTCAGAGCTAAATTAGGTCTGAAATTTAGTTTGCATAACTACTTAGAACGTAGTTATTACGTTGAAAGACTTTATGAGGAAGATTTTAGAGTAACATTCCAAGAACAGGTGGATATGAAACGGAAATTTTGGAATGTCATAATGCAGAAGATGGACCGATTGATTTTAGGAAGATAGTTTGTGAAGGAGTTCACAATATTGTATGGGTGAAGTTAGAAAAGAAGCTAAAAATATTAGCGTGAAAGCTTTAACCTTGCTAATAAAGAGAAAATGTCTTACGATTCGATGAGTTTTCAGTAGTAATATTCAATATTAGTTCTATTATAACCACTGATAGTAAAATTCCTATCTTAAAATGTAGGTTTCTAGAGTAATTGCCCTATTTTGCATGCATTTTTCTTCAGATTTCTGTATTTATTTTATTCCATTGACTAAATGTTCTCAATGAACAAGAAACAGTTAAGTAATCAGACCAATCAATATTAGATTGGTCTAAAATATTGGCATATGCACGATTTTGCTATATTTCGTCCATTTTCAGGTTATTCGTTTACATTTGATGTGTTTTCAAAGCCCTCCCAGGATTATCAGATCCTTCGAAGAATTTGTTTCTGTATGTGCCTAAGGCAGGTGATATGCAGCTTATAAAGAAATTTAAGTGAAACCTTTATTTTTAGCTTTTTCATTTTTATTATGTAAACACTTGTTTCAAATGAAGTACAATTAGTTTCTTGGACCACAACAACATCTTTAAAATGCTTTTATAAGATTTCATAAGATCTTAAATAACATTTTTAAAATAAATCTTTAATTTACTTAGCATAACAAAGAAAGAATTCATAGCTTGCATTTTTTTTCAAACGTCTGTTTCAATATTTCAAGTTTTTATCCAATCAATATATACTTTTATTTTACTAAGCGTTATTAGTCTTGGACAATATTCAAACAAATATTAGCTTTTAAAAGAAAACTATTAGTGAATTATTAATTGATTAAATTTAAGTGTTTAATTTAATTATTAAATTTACATTGAATTACAAATTACTAAAGTAAATTTTAAATCTTACTTTTTGTTTTAATGTTGCTAGCTACGAAATTATTAATAAAACTGTGTTAAAAATGGAGAGTAAAAGGCAATGCCGTATCCAGGAAGAGGGGGCTAGGGGGCTTGATTCCCTCCTGAACTGTTTGTCTGACTTGTAAAACGTAACAAAAAAGGATATAAACACATTTTATGTCTTTTTTTTAGTTTTTCTGTGTAAATGAAAAGACATTTACTACATTATACATTGACTGTGGTTAGTATGTACTATTGTCAAGTCAATAGAGCACCAGTAGCTAACCTTTTCAAATACAAGCTGAAATTTACCGAGCTTAGCAATCAGCTTTGACAGGCAGCACAAGCAGATGGGGGTAGTATTCTACCCCCGCGTTCCCCGGACATTTGAAGATAGACAAATTAGAGGGTTCTAATGACAAGATAATATTTAGTTGCATTCATTTTGGCAGATGCAGACATAGCTTAGTATAAAAGGAATACTATTAAAATAAGCGTGTCTTCTTTTGTGATAATATAAAATAATTTAGCTAAATTGACAGGGTCAACGGTGACTTCAGAATCAAGGGAGTAAGTTTAATATTCATACCAATGCCGTTATTTTCAATCCCTCACAGCTGGATGTCTTTAGGCTATATTAAATATACGTAAAATCAGAGACGCATTATAGGCTTCTGAGGGGGAAGGGGTGAGATCAACCCAGCAATTGAAAATCAGGATGAAAATTTACCTTGTTCTTATCTCGCTGTTAAACAGAAAAAGAATTTGTTTTAACTGAAAGCAAGGACCAACATTAGAACTTAAAATAAACAGAAGACTTTCCGTATATGAGGGGGACTGCGCCCTCCTTAGTGCCTCACTATTCGTGCTAAAGTTTTTTAGTATTTTGAAAAAGCTTCTTTTTTCACTCAAACGGTCCTTTTGTTCCTGGAGTCACTCATAAAGGGCTGGGACAAAAAGTAAAACTTCACCGTAAGAGTGAGGTATTGAGGAGGGACTAGCCCTCCTCAATCCTCCTCACTCATAAAGGGTTGGGACAAAAAGTAAAACTTCACCGTAAGAGCGAGGTATTGAGGAGGGACTAGCCCTCCTCAATCCTCCTCACTCATAAAGGGTTGGGACAAAAAGTAAAACTTCACCGTAAGAGCGAGGTATTGAGGAGGGACTAGCCCTCCTCAATCCTCCTCACTCATAAAGGGCTGGGGCAAAAAGTAAAACTTCACCGTAAGAGCGAGGTATTGAGGAGGGACTAGCCCTTTTCAGAGACGGGATGATTTGGTTTCGTTTTGATTTTGTTTGTTGATCCTTGATTTCAGTTGGAAATTCATTTTTTTTAATTAAATTTCTGATCACTTTTCAAATCGTGCCGGAAATTCCCCTCCGTAAAGTTTTTCCCGGAAATCCTCCAATGGAGAGTTTCTTCTATGGACAATTTCCACCAACAATTTTTCCGGAACCTCTCCACACATAAAATTGAGTCGCCAAATGGATAGTTAGACAAATGAAAAGTAATTCGCATAGGAATTCTGGCAAATTTCCCCCCGTGTAAAGTTTCCCCTAAAAATCCACCGCGGAAGCTTTCTTCCTACGAAAAACAGTCCTCGTGGAAAATATTCCGTGCAGAAAGAACCTGACACATCTCTGTTTACTTCCTGATAACAAATACTGTATGTAATCAATGGAAAAGCTACATAATTTATAGCCCTTTCTTTAGGGGCTATGGGGTTTTATCACCCCCATAGGAAGAGCTACTGAACCCTATCAGCCATGTTGAAAAAACGACTAACTCAAAATTTTAATCAGATCACCTTGGAGGGGAAAAGCGTTGGAGGGGAAGAGTCCTCCCCCAATCTTTTTGGTTACTTAAAAAGGGTACCAGAGCCTTTAATTTCCCTTTGAAAGGTCCCTCTCCTGATCCCCTAGGACTTTTTACGGTAAAGATTCACTGGAGCTATACTAGAAGGAGTTTAAAAGTAAGACAAGTACACATAGTTGATGATTGCAAATGTTTTATCTACGCACCATTCACATCGAAACTTTACTAAAGACAAAATTTAGCCAGCACCAATCTAAGCGAATCAGAATTTTTCATAGGATTTTTAAATAGGCCAAACTGTCTTTCTTTTTACTAATTTAAACAACTGAAAATATAGAAAAACGTATGTAATACTTTAAACAAGACAGAGGAGAAAAAAAATTTTATTAATAGAAAAATGGAATATTTCGGATTCATAACCTTTATTTTTATTTTTGTCCTCCGTCCTGCTTAAAATATTAATCCGTTTTTCTATATTCTCATTTTGCTAATAATTTATAATTTTTCACCAAATCAGATAATTGTATGAAAAATCTAACTGTCTCAAATTAGCGCTACAGCAAAATCTTGGGATCAGTAATATTTCATTGTGAATTGTCCTTTGCTAATTGTCTTTTAATCCATTTAAAATTGAAAATTACGTCGTTTAAAGCAGGTTGGAATAATTAAGCCCTTTCATTCTTAAGAGATTTTGATAAACACAAATGAAATTTTTTGTGGAGTTTTTTTTTCTTAAAAAGATCAGAAATTATTCTGTGTGTGAACAAGGTTTTGCACCCCTTATCCCCCTCTGCTATTCACGCCAAATTTTCACGTTTATCTCCCTTACTTTAACAGCAAATTCTGTAGCAAGAGCTCAGTGGCCTACAGCTATTAATTATTTTCTCTTACCATAATGCTGGGGAAAATTTTCTCTTATGGGAAAATAACTATTGGTGTCAGTTTTTTATTGTCTATCTCAGAAATTATCTTTGTATTTCTAGCCAAGTAGGCTATACTATTGAAGATTAATGCTCTTCCAAAACAGTATAATCACACCTACTGCCATCTTTTTTTATTCAATTAATTTTGAAGTGTCTAACATGGTTTTACAGCTCTTAAGATTTTCATCACTTTTTCAATGAAACCAAGAAAAAAACGATGTTCTTCAATTAGATACTGATGTGTCTTGTCCTGCAAATCTATGATAATTATGTCCATGTTTGAGTCTTCTACATTCAAAACATGAGGAAAACCTCGGAATTTTCGGATTGGGGTGGAATTCTTAACAAAAAACTAATTTTATACCAAGTATCACACTCATTTTTATACCTAGTATCATAATAATTTAACGGATTCTCTTTTTTGTAAACATCTAAAAGTCATATATCCATGATAATATTTTAGGAGGGGAAAGATTAACTATTCTTCAAAAAACAGGCAAATAATCCAAAAAATATATCATACGTCATAATCTATGGATTATCAGACGTCATTCGTCTGATCAAATCATAGGTAGCGCAATAGCGCTGCATAAGTAAAAAGGAAAGTGGGCTCTTTATTCAACTGACAGCTCGGCCTGTCCTTCACTCCTTCCCAGTGTCATGAGGTTGACAGGCTTGAAAGCATCATGCAATTCCTTGGTTCTGGGGGAGGCAGGCAAAACAAGAAGGAAAGAGGGTAAGAGAGAGATCAAGATAAAGGGTATGAGAGAGAGATACTCCTATGACAAATACCTTATGACAATCTCTAATTAGGGATTTTCGACTAAAGTGGTTTAAATTTTTTAATCCTTTTCTATTTGCTGCCCTTTTTAGGTATTTCAGGCTTCTCCAAAAATATAATTTTGTTTTTCTGACGGCAAAATCGAAAAAAGTTGGATCCATTTCGGGATTAATCATTTCGGAACACTCGTTTCGGAACCATTATTGACAAAAGAAATGTCTCACAAGAAAGTCATATTAAAGAAGCCATTTTTATTTAATTTTCGACTGTGAATGCTGGGGCTTACTGGTTAATTTGTTGAAATTATCACTTTATTAATAAAATTGGCAAATAACCTAAATTGAACCAAAAACGCACTAAATTAGTAAAAAAAATAATTAATTTCAAATTTCAGTTAATGTTAATGTTTAATTTCAAGCAGTTCCTGTCAATTTACAGTGTTTAATTTCAGCTGGATTCTAGATTAAATCAAATTTGAAAACAAATGAGAAAGTTAAATATACTGGATATACATAATAATGCAGTGTTAAAAGTAGAGTGTTAAAGGGGCAGCACATGTCTTCGGTTTTGGCGAGGGAAATTAAACAGTATTGTATTGTTATTATAACAATACAATGTTGAAAGTGGTAGATTGAAAAAACAGTTCTCCTTTGCTTGGGGCGAGGAAATTAAAATGATATTAGAAACATGACACATTTTTCTCAGAACAGTATTTTTTATTTACTGTTTCTTTTGTCGATTGATTCCCAGACATTAACTAACTGTTAAAAAAAAACAGACTAAATCTTTTGATCGTGTTGATTTTGAGAATACAGGATATGACCCAATGTTTTACAACAATGTCGAATACCGTTGTTTGAATTAGTGCAGGTAGCTGTTCCTAGGGCTCTATTATACACATCTTATAAAATTAGGAGGGAAACATATCAGAGTTTTCGAATCAAATCCACTAACAGATCTAAGCATGGACATATTTCGAAACTATGAGAAACTCCAACTACAAATGTTGTAGCCTACTTGAGAATCAAGCATAAACAAGAAATTTTTCAGTCTAAAACAGACAGGGATAAATAGCTACTGTTCTCAAATTCTTCAGTAGTTAGAGTCACTATCAGTGAAATCAATCATTAGATTTCTTGGTGAGAGTCCCCCGTCAAAATCAGCCTGATTGATCAGTCAAAATGGCTCATTCAGCCCGCTGGCTCGACTAGATGGCCAAATGCGCGAGTTGTATATCATAGATAATTGTGATTGATTGAAGTGATTGACCAAAATAAAATTCGACATCATGATCTGCAAGGTTTTTGCATGTTGATTTGTCGGTTTCTTGATTCACGGGTAGGATTTTTTTCTTGTTAAGAACATTTCCCTAGTTTATTTTGATTATTTTTTGTATTCATTTTGGTTTTGTGATTTTAAGCAATACTTGATGTTATAAAAACGTAGGATGTGTCATTATCTGCTAACTTTTGGTTTGTTGGTTCTATTTTTTTTCGTAAGTTCAAACAATAGTTGATGTTGCAAAAACGCAGTGTCACGATGTTGGCTGTATCGAGTCTGTGAATTCTTGATACATAAGTAGCATTTTTTTTCTTATTGTTCAAATCGTCATATCCTTTGATCTAATTACTGATTTGTTTTTCCCATTTGTTTCTTTAATTATTTATTTGAATTGATTTTTAATTTAATTTTTTTTCTCTTGCTTGGGGACATGGGTTGACATTCAGAAAACTGACTGTCATCGTTTACAAACTTTTCTCTGTGTCAAACCGATGTCTGTCGATTCAAGAAGAAAGTATCTTTTTTTTCTGTTTAGTACGTTTTGAACAATTCTTGGGTCAAATTCTTCCTTCTTAGTATTTGTTTTATATTTTTTTATATCATTTATTTCTGGTCAATTCAGATTCAAATTACAAAATATAGATTTTCTTTATTATTTTTCTACTGCGCAATTTCTATCAGTTTGTAAAGTTAAACAATGCTTGATATCACAAAAATATAGTTGTTTCGCCAAAAACTATTCATTGTTGAAACAACGCGGTTGATGTCGCGAAAACACCTTAAAATACAATCAAAAACCAAATAAAGCTATTTTAATGTATCTCCAGGTGCCTTTTCTTTGTGGCCAGGATTCGCCTAGATGGAAACTAGATGAAAACGATTATAGGAGCGGGGACACCAATTCACGAAAATGACAAAGGGGAATATTTCCAAAAAGTCTTTGTGAAGAATACAATTAGTTTTATATTCCTTGGGAGGAGTGAATGTTTTTGCTTTTATTTCAATGTTTTAGTAAGAAAAACAAAAAATATGTTTCTCAAAATCTAGGGAGGCTAAAACTCTCTCCGCCATCCCTCATTAGTGCCCATGGCTGGGAATACGAGAGAACACCGAACAACCAAATATGAACATTCTACCAACTGGAAATGTAAATAATTTCAGGGTCCCTGTTCACAGATTTAAAATTTTCAGTGATCACCAGTTGGGGGTGGAAAAGCCCCTATATTTCAAAAATATATTTTTATTGGTATGTTCATTGAAAACCGAAAAAAAATGTCCCCCTAAATTCTAAAAAATATATTTTTGCTCCCCCTCTCCAGTTGGGGGTGGAGTTGTTCTTATATTTTCAAAAATACCTTTTTTTCGCATTTTCATTGAAACCCGAAAAACAACTTAATTGCCTCCCTAGATTTTGAAAATATATTTTTGCTCCCCCTTGTAAAATTGGAATTGGTGCCCCTGGTTTGCCTCGCTTGGGATGAGAGGAAGACGTTAGAAAGGTTTTAAAGAAAATTGGAACTTAGTTGATAGGGTAAATAATGAAAATTTGAATAGACTAGGGTGGATAAGGAACGTGCGCAGCAGTGTTTTCCTCAATTTTCTTGGTGCTCCAATGAGTTGTTAGTGTAGTGGTGACAATAATACTGAAATACCGACAAGTAAAAACGCTAATAATGAAGTATCGATACTTTTTGAAATACTGATGTTTCGATTGTTAATCAATAATTGTTCAATCAGATGTACAATATTTTCCTTTGGAAGAAATAAGGTATTTTCTCACTGAAATGTAACTTTTCGTATATTTTGTTGTTAGGATTGATTTATGCGTTTCACTGTTGTTTCATACATCAAAGAGTTCATGGTAACGAACTGTCAGTTAGGAGTGATGAGGCTCAATAGTAACCGAAACTCTAAAAAATAGAATTTGATAACAATAGACGGATCAAAAGAAGTGGCTTAGTATGTTGATTAATTTAAAAAACTTTTTCCTCAAGACAAGGTTTTAAAAGAAAATTAAAGAGCTGCATTTAGCCAAGAATGAGCAAAAATAAAGTCAAATATCTTCGAAGCATAAAACGACCACAAAATCATTATCAACAAATAAATGAAACTCAAAACGAGCAGAAATTACAATAGATATCCGAGTCAAACTCAAAACCAGCAAAAATTGACATGATTAGGACAGAATACCCTTATGCCCTCTTAAGACCTCTTAAGATCAAAACACAATTTGCGCTTTACTGAAATAAAAACAAACAAACAAATAACCATGGACTGTCAGTTAAATTGGCATATACTGACATTTCTTCACTAAGGTTTTGATAATTTTTCATTTATGGAAGTAAGAAAGGTGAAAACATTTCATAATTTTTTGTTTTCAGTAAAGCGCAAATTGTGTTCTGGTCTTGAGGGGGTATAGGGGCTATTAGCCTCATTCTTGATAATTTTCGCTCGTTTAGAGTTTGACTCGGCTATTTAGTGTAATTTCTGTTTGTTCTGAGTTTCATTTGCTCTATTTCAAACATAGAGCAAACTTAATTGATATTCATAGACTGTCTCTTCACAATGATCCAATAGCCGTTTGGAAGTTTGTAAAGCGGAAGTCCGGTATTGTGCCGTTTAATCATGCTGCTTCTACTGACGATGAGCTGGTAAAACACTTCAACAAGGAGTTCGCCGCTCCGAATGGTAATCTCAAAAGAACGTTCAACCTAGAGCTCGATCAGGCCCTCGAGTCCCACAGTTGTGATCTTGGGTTTGCCGTGACAACCCAGAAAATTGGCGACGCGATACTAAAACTGAAGAAGAAACATTCTAGTGGCGCTGATGTTTTATATGGTATACATCTCGTTCACGGGTCTCCGACCCTTACAAATCATTTAGAACTACTCTATCAAATGATTTTCAATTGTGAGCAAGTTCCGGATGCCTTTTGTACCGGGGTCATTACGCCTGTTTGCAAAAAGGGTAAAGATAGCACTGATTGCCAGTCGTACCGCTCAATCACTGTTTCTCCTGTGTTGTGCAAGCTAATGGAATCCCTTGTGATCAATATGTTCAATCAGACTTGCTCCACGCCAGAAAACCAGTCCGGTTTAAAAAATGGTCTCAGCCGTGAGCACGTCCACTCCATCATTGCAAATGTTACGCTCAAAACTGCCTCGTCTGAGGATCCACTGTTTCTTGCTGGCCATGATATCAGCAGAGCTTTTGACTCTGGAATCCACCCACAACTTCTAATAGCGGCTCTGCTTCGTGGCATGAACAGTTCTGTAATAGTTACCCTTCGAAACATGTATCTGAGATAAAATGTAAAGGTTAAGTCACTTTCTAGTAAAAGATCTGATTTAATTGACAGGTCCATTCCCGTACATAAAGGTGCTACAACCTCACCACCACTATTTAACAACAGTGTTATCGATGCCCAGAAGAAAGTTTAAATGAACTTTATTTTTAGTGGCTTGGACCTATCGCTTTTGAATTATGCTGACGATATTCTTAATTTGAGTAGAAACCTGGCTTTAATAGAGAACAATTTTGCAAGTATAAGTGAGGAGTATAACGATATTGGTTTTAAATTCAATCCGAGTAAGAGTGAATGTATTAAGTTCAATGCTAAAAAACAAGGTTCTGGTAGTACCACAGTCACTTCGGGTGATTCTGATATCGAACTTTCGTCGTCCCTAACTTATCTGGGTTTACCTCTTGGTACTGACCTGAAAAGTACGTGTGCAGGGCTACTTGGGCATTTCAGCAAGAAGGCTAGACCAGGTTATGGACTACTAGTTAATGCTAAAACACGTTACAGTAAGAATGTTTTGGCTAGACTCTATAACGTTTACACAATCCCTCATGTCCTAGCCCTAGCTCCTTTTTGACTCATTTACGGACAATCCGTAAGTTATATTACAAGTATACGAAGTATCTTCCAAGTCTTCCTCTTTGGGCTCGTAGCTGCAAAGTTACGCAACTATATGGTGTTACTGATCAGTTGTAGCTGTGGACCAACGACGTGCCGAATTTCTCTCATCTCTAGACCGTAGCAACCCATATTATAGTTTTTTTATTTAGTATTGTTTATCATAGTCTGATTTTTTTTTCTCTTCTCTTTTTTTCCTTTACTCCATATGGGCACTTTTGTGTCATTTTATATGGGTCATCAAAATTATTGATTGATTGATTGATAATGATTTGTGGTAGTTTTACCCTTGGAGGATTATTTGACTTTATTTTTTCTTATTCTTGGCTTAATGGAGCTCTTTACTTTTCTTTGAAAAACTTGTCTTGTGGAAAAAGTTTTTAAATTAACTTCTGTTCATTTTTTAATGACATGTTTTTTTTCCAGGGAAAAAAAATTATTGTGCATCATTTCAATTTTCAACCAGTTTGTGGTAGGATCGTAGTAAGGAGCTGTAGCAAGGATCGATCCGGCCCAATAGCAACCGAAACTTTGAAAAATAAAATTTTGATACCAATATATATCAAATATTAAAAAGTTAAGAGCCTCAGAAAATTTGCCTTATTAGAGAAAAAAGGGAAAACAACCATAAAAGGCATAGAATCTTAATGCAAACCACACCCTCAGATTCAGCGTATCAGAGAACCCTAGTGTAGAAGTTTTGAACTCCTATCTACAAAATGTGGAATTTCGTATTTTTTGGCAGAAGAAAGATCACGGTTTTTTTTTTTTTCCGGGGGTAGTCGTATCGACCCAGTGGTCCTAAAATGTCGAGAGACGGCTCATTATAACGGAAATTAAAAGTTTTAGTACCTTTTTGTAAGTGACAAAAAATGGGGGGGGGGGGCCTCCAACGCTCATTTTTTCCCTGACACCGGATTAAAATTTTAAGATATCCCTTTTGTTCAGCATAGTCGAAAATTTAATAAATATATCTTTGAGGACGACTTAATCCCCTATAGTCCCCGGGGAAAGTCCGCAAGTTATGAGCTACGTCCATAAACGAAGTATACTGACGTTTTCAGGGGTTATTTTTTCTGATGGTGGGGGAAGGGGTCGGGTGTTACATGAGAGGATCTCTCCATGGAGTAATTTATCATGATGGAAGAGAATTTCCCTGAAAGGGGGACTGGATTTTCCAGCATTATTTTAACAAAATAATGAGAAATTAAATATAAAAAAACAAGTTTTTTCAACTGAAAATAAGGAGTAACATTAAAACTTAAAACAACCCTTTCCCTATTTTCCAATAGGGAAAAAATAGGCGATGTTTCCTCCAGCGGTGTTTCCCCCTATTTTCCAAATTAAGACAAATTTTCTCAGGCTCGTAACTTTTGATGGGTAAGACTAAATTTGATAAAACCTTATATTTGAAATCATCATGAAAATTCGATTCTTTTGATGTAACCATTGGTATCAAAATTTCGTTTTTCAGAGTTTTGTTTACCATCGAGCCGGGTCGCTCCTTACTACAGTTCGTTACCACGAACTGTTTGATTGATTCCTTAAAATTTCGGTTTTCACAGCAGCTTTCTCTGTCTGCAAAAAGTCGCGGTTTTATACAGTAAATTTGAAAGTATAAACAGTCAAACTAAGAAGTTTAAAAAAAAATCTCTAGTTTTACAGCATCAAATATTTGGGCTATTAACGCACAGCAAATGAAAACCAGAGACAAACAAAAAGTAAGAGAAAAATAAATTCGTGGAAATTTTCTGTTAATTCACTATCAATACTGTTTTTCATTTATTCAATACAAAGAAAAATCCCCTTTTCAGGGCCGTAGCCAGGATTTTTTTTTGGTGGGGGCGATAAAACTCTTAAAAACGTTTTAAGACATTTGTTTTATTCATTTTTGTTACGTTTTTACGAGTTGGACAAACATTTCGGGGGGGGAGGTCGAAACCCCTAGTCCCCCCTTAATACAGCCATACCCCTGATGTTTTATAGTGTACCTTGTTTTATCCTGAAAGCGTGGAATTATCTTGTCGATTACAGATATTCGGTACGCGTAGACTTAGCGTTTAACGGTAATTCTCCTGCGCACAATCTGGCGAGTCGAGTAGCCAATTTCGTTAATTCACTGCCAAAACTTTTTTGAATTGTAATTCCGTTTATTTATGTTTGTGTCTATTAAATAAATTAAAAAAAAAACTATTTCCGGAACTAGAATATTACTGATAGTGAATTAACATAGTAACAAGTAAAAAAGGTAGCAGTAATGAATTGATAGAGAAGTTCACATCACCAAACAAACTGGTACTTCTTAGTTATTCCAACCACATTCAGGTTCTTGATCTGAGTAAAACCAGTTTCTCTATCTACATTTGGAGAATATTAGCTTAGTCTTAGGGAGACTAACTACTATAGCTATATTTTAAGTAAATCTTTAATATATAGAGTTGGTTAGTTTAGGTTAGTTACTTAATGTAATGCGCTCTGGGTGGCCTGCTTTCCATAATTCTGTGTTGTAGTTTCCATAATTTTGTTTCTAAAATATATTTTCATCATATTTTGGTATATAATATTACGATTAACCTAACTTCCTTTCTTGAATGTGGTCGGGATAACTGACAAGTTCCGTTTAAAAAAGAAAAAAAAAAAAGACTCCTGCTCGAAAGGTTCAAGATGAATGTGATCAATAGGAAGGAGGTTATCGGCTGCGTTTGACCCCCTCCCTCCGATTATTTACGACTTGTAAATTAGTTTTTTTTAATGTAGGTACTAACATTTTCCCCCTCCCCAACAAAATGACTTTTTTTGTCTCCCCCTCCGTGCCAACAAAATCTAGATTCGGCCCTGATGAAATGTAAATTGAGGCTTTACAGATATGTTAAATACCGTCTTTTGAAATTACCACAACCATTATGACTTTTATTGAAGAGAAGCTTTCCCCCAGCCCAAAGAAAAAGTGATATATCTGCCTAGTAATGTTTTCAATAATCAATTATTCTTTAGTTAAATTTAACCTTGAAGGTATAGCATTAATTACTTCTATTACATGACAATATCAAAGGTGACAATCCTGTCGTGGTGTAGGATTGGTAGTGACAGCGATGGCAGTTAATAAAGGCAAAGAAAACAAGCTACCCTCGTCTACCCGTCACACATCATATGCGATGGTTTTGACAGGAAAATTGCTCCACATAGGCTCCTAAGTGTCTACATTCCCTAAGGGCCGGCGAATCTTCAAAAGCCTATTTGTAAGGCCTCGGGCCTACTCAATTTTGCCGACATCGCGTGCGGTCAATATAAACTCTGTGCCCCGCTTCGGTTATGCAAATTTATACACATTTGAAAATATACGAAAAAAAGTTTCGTGATTAAAGTTTTCATTATCTAAGATTAATTTTATTGATCTATAAAATCTTTTTTTTTATAATTTGAAAATGAAAAATCGAGCTTTAAAGATATCTTGCATTTGAGAAACTTAAAATGCTGATTGATTAAGCCATTATGAAAATTAAGGTTAAATCTAATTTAAAAAAATAAATTGTCAATAAATCAACCAATGTAGACAATTATAAAAATCAACAAACGGTTGCCGTCCGCGTTTTCCTTGCCAAATCGATTGAAGTACGCTAAAGTTGACTCTTTGCCACAGTTCTACTTTTTAAAACATTTAAAAACTTTAGCGTAAAGAGCGAGGGATTGCGGAGGGGACAACCCATTTCATATACGGTGTAATTTCTGTTCGTTTTAAGTTTTAATGTCGCTCCTTACTTTCAGTTAAAAAACTAGTTTTTTTTAAATTTAATTTTATACCTAAAGCCCGAAGGCAAGCCTGGCTTAGGAGAAGACTTGAAGTTATAGGACTTAGAACTTATCATTTGGGATATCGGATCAAACTGTTTTTTTTTTCGTCGGTCTTCACAAAAGGAAATGCACTCAATTTTTTTACGCATTTCGTCTTACTTTGGTCTATGGACTGTGCTTGTAGTCCATAGTCCATAATCCAAGTATTTCTATGGACATTAATAAATCTTGATGGCGAATAGTTTATAATAAACCACTCAATCAAACATACCGCTCAAGTTACGTAGTGGGCGTACAACTAAATGTGCATAATACGAAGCAGTTCAAGAGTTCGTAAGAACGATTGATGTACTTCTGCCCATATATAGTCTAAATGATTAAATGCTGAATGGCGTGTATGTTTCCGTGAAAACCGTAAATAAAGTCAATGTAATTGGATATTTGGAACATGGTAGACTACCCTGAAAAAAGGGTATGTGTTGACAACCCGGAATGTCTTTTCTAATTGACTTGGAGATCCAACTGAAAACTAGTGGTAATGATCATGGTTACCAAGTTTTCTTCGATTGTACTGGGCTGAATAGAAGAAATCGTCCACCCAAATTGGCAAATCGTAATAATGTAATGAAATAAATTAGAAATTCTATTTTGCCAGCCCAATTAATAAAATCTAATCAGAACTGCAAATTAGGAAGATAATTTTGCTTTTTAGTGACAATGGAGCATTTAACATATTCTCTAATCCTAGAAATAAATTTTTTAGTATATTTTTAGGAAGAAACTGCAGAAGATATCGTTTAGGATAGGATAGACTACTGGGGAAGATCTAAGGATGGCTTAGTGGGGCAAAGATGCATAATGTCATATCTTTGACAGGCGTTGCGCAATCATTTCATTTTGTGTATTCAATACCATTCAGTTCCACTCAAATTTATTTATTTTCCTGCTCCAAGTGAATTAAAGACGGGACAAATTCAATGAAATTCAATTCAATGTTGTCAACAAAACTTTTATTGTCATTCAATTAAATATTGTCAAAACAAATTTAATATTGTCAACAAAACTAGTTAATGGTTCCCATGGGTATATTAAGCTGCTTTTATTTGTGTGATGAAATTTGGCTCATAATGTGGCCAAAAGTTTTTCATAAACGGTCTCGTCTATGCAGGTTTTAAACTCAATATTAGCTTCGCCAAGTTGAAAAATACCCTTTTGTGGATATCTTTATCAAAAACTGCTTTTTTGCTATGTCTGCCGAAAAGCTATAAAAAAACACAAATCTACCCCTCCCTAAATTTTGAATTCTTTTAGACTCCCTCCTAGTTTATCGTGAATTGTGGCCACTGTGTTGCTGTTCAAAGTTTTCCTATTTTTCGATGTCACTATATTACACTATTATTATACTATTTATTATTTAGTTTTATTTTGTTCAAAGTTTTGTTTTCCTATTTTTCGATGTCTTTCAAGTACCCATAATCTCTAAACTGACCGTACAGTATGTAAATTCATCAATTTGGAAAATAGAGAGAGACATTTGACGACCAAAAGGAGAGAAATCACAATAGGAAAAAAGGAGGAAAGAAACAGAGCTATCGGGTCTTTTGTAGGCACTGCTACTAAGAAAAGGGCAATATAACACAAAGAAGGGGCTACGTCTCCTTAAGCCAAGGGACCAAGGAGCTGAAATTGAATAAACGATGATTTATAGATACACCAAATCCAAAAATTGAACGATTAATTCTCCAGGTCTGCTCATTTCAGGAATACAGTGGTATAAATTCACAAAATGTAGGGGATTGGGGCAAACTTGTTTTGATTTTATTAAATGACGGGGCTATATAGGAAGATAACTGAATCAATAGGAAAGCAAAGCTTTTCTCGTCCTAGGTTATGCTGATGATTTCAGTGTCCTAGATAATATTGGCAAAATGAATGATTTTTTGAAGGTTTCGAGAGCTCAGGGTACAATAAAATGCTTAAAAATTAATGTGGTTAAGTTACTTATGCTGGGAATAAGTGAAGGTGAAGAGTTGATCATTGGTAACGAAAAGATCGATACAGTGGATAGCTTCACTTACCTTAGTAGTATTAGCCTATTAGTAAAGATGGAAAATGCAGTGAAGATGATAAAAGTAGACTAGCCAAGGCCCAGGTTTTTTTTTTCTTACAGTTGAAGAAAGTTTAGAAGAATACGAAGATAAGCCTGCAAATCATGACCAGAATACTGGAGGCTAGAGTTATGACAGTGGTTAAGTATGGATCAGAAATGTGGACGCTCCGAAGGCGACGGTGTATTTATTATATTTTTTCCAGAGGAATTATTATCAACGGATTGTTTTGGGTACCCGTCTGACTGACAGTATTTCAAGCAGTAAGGTGTGTGAAAAGTGTGGTTCAATTCCGCTTTCTATGGCTAATAAGAGGAAAATTGAAATAGTTCAGGCACGTTTTGTAGATGAGGGAAGACAGATTTCCAAAAAACGTCCTTTTCGGCTAATCATGTTGAGCCAGTCGAAAATAAGGTCGTCCTCGAATTGGGTGGCACGAGGTCGACATGGGAAAACGGAGCTTCTTGGGAGGGTATGGAGAGGGAAGCTTTAAATGCATTGAGATAACTCCATTGTGTATAACTCCTTTTGCCTCAGGTCGTTTGATGCTGTAATGAGTTGTTAGCAGTAATAGGAGTAGTAAAAGCTATTTACAAAAGAGCCGAGGCGACATTTTTTTTTCAAAATTCAAAAACTGCACAGGACAACGGTGCTGCGTGGAAGGATCTACAATAGAATTAAAGGACTTAAAACTTTTGTGATGAAATTTGGAACCTCAAAAGTTTTCAGGAAAAACTGAAAGCTTAATTTTCGTGCAACAAGGAGCAATAATTGCTTAGGAATGGCTGAATGAATACATTATTCAGATATGGTTATGTCATCATGGCTCAACTGAGCATCTTGCTATAAGCCGTGACTTAACACTACAATTAATTTATTTAGGTTTTGTTAAGAGAACAACTTTGCTCAACGAGACCAACAAATTTAGGTGGTTTGACAATTTGAAGAAGTTATTTTTGTCATTCGGCAAGAGTTATAGTTTGAAAATCTCTCGTGAGCTTTATGAAACCTGCTCGTGAGCAGGTGAGAAGCTGCTGAAAGATGCTGGTACACGGACTGAACTTAAAATAAATCTTCATGTTACACTTGCTATTTTCATATCTATATCATGTAAAAAAAAACGAGTGCCCACTTTTCTAAACAGGGAGTGCCCTGTTAATTGGGAGTACTTTGTTAGAAATATAAATATCTTAATTTCGTTTGCTATAGCCCATACAGCTTGCTACTAGGTTACAATTTGTAGCTCAAATGCGATTACACTAAAAATGCTTTTAGCCATTTTCGCAAAAAAAGTTACTGCCACTATTCAGGAATTGCCCATTCACTACCACCTGATTTACATCTCAAAATAGCAGATGTTTCTTCAAACACGATAAACTTTTGCTGTGCTCCGCCCCTTCACTTCACATTTGGGACACATCTAACAAGAGTGACATGATTCACATGGTGTATGCGACTTTGAAAGTGGGAAGCCCCTCGGGTAGGCATCTACCCAGGAATTTTTTCAGGGGACAGATCAATGTTAGTTTTTTTTTGGGGGGGGGGTGAGAAAAATAAAATAATAATTTTTATTTCAGAAATTTTATAAGAAGCATCCAAAAAGTTCAAGAAAATTTTGAATTTTAATTTTCTAAGCCCCCTTAGGTACGTCCCTGTCCTGCCATGAACCCCTATCTTTTGTTTGCTTATCAACACTATCTAGTCTCGCAACAACTCTATCAAAAAAATTGTAGGCTAAGTTTCTTTTAATTCACACTGATTTATGGATATTCAGTAATCGGTAAATTTAAATCAGCAAAATTGGTAAATTTACAGCAAATTAATTTGGAAATTTAAGTAAGTTTAGTAAAACTGGTATTTCACAACATTCCGATATTTGGTGAAAAATATATTTATAAATCTACTAGATTCTCAAAAAAAAAGAAAAGCTAGCAACTACATAACAATTCTGTTACTTTGCTGTGATAATTAGTACAATACAGAAGTCCAATTTTTCTTACTGCTAATAAAAATACAAAAACTTTTACAGCGCTTGACCTGAAAGCGCATACAAAAAAGCAGAAAAAAAACTAATAATACGGTGCGGAAATGAGGTGAGACAATTTCTCATTCCGTCTCCTCAATGTACGATTTCCCACACAAAAAGATTTCCCGTTCCATGGTCTAGGTGTCAAAATATGCCTCCAGACGATTAACGAGGTTATTTGAAGTGTCCTTGCTTGACAGTTCGGAAGTGACAATCCCCCTTTAGATGGTATGAAGATAAATCCCATTTATTGGAACTTCCATTACTCTGTGCAAACATTTCGCTAAAGTAACCACGCCTATTTTATATCGCATGAGATACTTAACCTTATCGAAGACGATACCTCTAAAAATACCACTTTTTCAGCAGAGCAAATAAAAACTAGAATTTTTTTATATTTTGTCTAGGGGCACCAAATCATGTTTTTTTTTTCCTTTTGGGAGTACAATGTTCTTTTTTTTCATTTAAAAACGGAGATAAAAAAGGAATTTTTTAAAATCAGGGGGGGGGGACAGTTTCGCTGTTTAAGTTCTTTTCAAAGAAAACACAGATAAGAATATTTTCAGTCTATGGAAGGGGAAATTGCCCTCCCCCTGCCTCTATGGTTAGTACTCCATATTTTGTCATCAACAGAGGGAGAGTCGTTCTTATAGTTGGTGGTGCTCGGGGAAAAATTAATTACAGCCCCCTCCCCTCCCGACTCTAATATAAGCAAAAAAGCCAAATCAAAGTAAAAAATTTAATCAAAGTGGTCAACCCCCAGTCGTGACCCTCAGCCAAGGTGCTAGGGGCAGTTGCCCTTGTTCCGCTCACCCCTTTGGACAGCCCTGAACAGAGGCTTACCTTATATTATATAGATCTATCATGCCACTCCAGGCACGTACAAAGACGGAGGCAAATTCCCTAAAACCCAAGTGTTTATATAAGGCCGACTTCCTGAATTCTCAATTAAAAGAAGATAAGAAAAAACCTGAACCTAAAAAAATAAATAAGGGTTGAAAAATAAACAAGAATGAGGAAAAAGTGATAGCTACAAGTAAGAAGAAGAAGAAGAGGAAGAAAAAAAGGACTACCAGAAAATGGCAATGTAAGTTATGCTTGAAAAGTTTTCATCTGTCAACTGTTAAACTTTTCGTTGTCTATTTTCTTTTTTTGTTGAATGCTTCAATAAAAATTCTGAAAGAAAGAATGCCAATAAATTACAATTTTTTCATGAATTGGGCAATTTAGCGACGTTTAATGTCAAAATTTTAATGACAAAAAAATTCAAGAATTAAAAACGGAAACCCACGTGGTCACATAAAGTATCTATACCTTACAAGTGCAACCTTCCCAAGCCAAATTTTCTCATGTAACTCAAAGCAAAGGTAAAAAAAAGATCTATTTTGTTTTACCATACCCTGTAATTAGTGAGATTACGTAGCGAAACAACCATTATTTAATCTTGCATACCCATTGGTGGGTTTAACTAATTACGTTTACAAACTTTATACATTTTTACATGCATTAAAGCTTTGCTGGTAATTAAAGTAGTCCAGAGAGGATAAATCAGAAGAAAAAAAATGACTGATCAATATACTTCATTATAAGGGCCAGACTCTTTGTTATTTTTTTTTTTTTACAGGGGAAAGACTCGTTCGAGGGGCTTATCCACAGCACATCTGGGAGATATCTTCATTGGGGTGTGTTAAGAGGAGCCTTGGGGCCCAACTCCTCTATGGAATCCTAATTTGTTTACACATTTCTGAGCATTCCTTATTCAAATCCCTCCCCCCCCCGACAAAAATTCTATCATTTCTTTAAACGGAATTCAAGATAGTTGTAATTGGTTAAAGTTGCTGTTTTGTTTTTGATTTGATAATTTCCAATAGTTCATCCACCCCTTCTTCTTTCAAGAAATGTCAGTTGAACGTCACTGCGAGGGTTTATAAGCTCTTTTTCTTATATTTCAAATACATTTCCCAAATATTACTCAGTTGCATCTAAAGGGATGGTTAGTATTTTGTAAATTTCAGCTAGTTTGGGCCAAGCTTGTGAAATTAAGGAGTGAGGGGGGAGGTGGGGAAGATACAACACTAATAATGTTTGAATGACTCTATACTCACTGAGGGGTGTGTCAAGGGGGTATCCACTAGGAAAAATACTGTACACCAAGTGACGCACGCAAGGTGTTGCTGTATTGCACTTTGCGTGGCACAAGGTGCGCCACGCATGGTGTGCCAGTCTTTCTTATGCAATAACTTTTATCATATTTGGGTATTAAATATTTTTGAAACTTAATTATAAATAAAAATATAATCGGTTAAAAGTTAAAATAAATAATCAATGAATATTTCAAGAAAGTTGAAACAAGATTTTCAACAAATGGAAATGGACAAAAAATGGAATTTTGATACCAATAGCTACATCAAAAGAATTAAATTTTAATGCTGATTTTAAATGTATAAGTTTCATCAAGTTTAATCTTACCCATCAAAAGTTACGAGGCTGAGAAAATTTGGTTGATTATAGAAAATAGGGGGAAACAACCCCTAAAAGTCATAGAATCTTAACGAAAGTCACACTATCAGATTCAGCGTATCAGAGAACCCTATTGTAGAAGTTTCAAGCGCCTATCTACAAAAATGTGGAATTTTGTATTTTTTGCCAGAAGGCAGATCACGGATGTGTGTTTATTTGTTTATTTGTTTTTTGTTGTTTATTTTTGCTTTTTTTTTCCTCAGGGGTGATCGTATCGATCCAGTTGTCCTAGAATTCTCTAGCGCAGGATTCTCTAGCATTATTTAAAAAAACAATGAAAAAATACATATGAAAAAGTTTTTCAACTGAAAGTAAGGAGAAGCATTAAAACTTAAAACGAACAGAAATTTTTACGCATATGATAGGCTCACCTCCTCCTAATACCCCGCTCTTTACGCTAAAGCATTTTTAGTAATTTCAACTATTTATTCTACGGCTTTTGTGATTCAGGGTCACTCTTAAGAAATTGGGACAAAATTTAAGCTTTATTGTAAAGAGCGAGGTACTGACGAGGAGGTGAACCTCTTCATATACATAATAAAAACATGAGAATACAGAAGTTCGTTACGTAAGCTAATTTGTAAGTTACATATACCTTTTACTAACAAAAAGATTCGTAAAAATTAAAAGTTCTAGTTGCCTTTTTAAGTAACCAAAAATCGGAGGGCAACTAGGCCTCCTTCCCCACTCCTTTTTTTCTCAAAATCATTCGATCAAAACTATGAGAAAGCCAATTAGCCAAAAAAATAAATTTTCAAATTTCGTTTTAATTATTCATCTGCGGAGAGCCAAAATCAAAACATGTATTGATTTAAAAACGTTCAGAAATTAAATAAAAAAAACAAGTTTTTTAACGGAAAGTAAGGAGCGACATTAAAACTTAACACGAACAAAAATTACTTCATAGATGAAAGGGGCTGCTTCCTCATCAACGCCCCGCTCTTTACGCTAAAGTTTTTTACTGTTTTAAAAAGTAGAGTTGAGAGAAAGAGTCGAACTTTAGTGTAGAGAGCGGGGCGTTGATGAGGAAGTAGCCCCTTTCATACGAAGTGATTTTTGTTCGTTTTAAGTTTTAATGTCGCTCCTTACTTTCCGTTAAAAATACTTTTCTTTTATTAAATCAAATGTAGGACTTTCTAAATCACATGTATAGACTCTGGATCTTTTATGGCTTCTACTACCATTTTGTATTGTTTTTATGGCACTTGGTATTAACCAAGTGACATATAGCGTCTGTCGGTCTGTCTGTCTGTCGGTCTGTCCCGGTTTTTCTACTTTAGGCACTTCCAGGTAAGGTAGGACGATGAAATTTGGCAGGCGTATCAGGGACCGGACCAAATTAAATTAGAAATAGTCGTTTTCCCGATTTGAACATCTGGGGGGGGGTAGGGGGCTGGTTAATCGGAAAAATAGAAAAAATGAAGTATTTTTAACTTACGAACGGGAGATGGGATCTTAATGAAATTTGATGTTTGGAAGGATATTGCGTCTCAGAGCACTTATTTTAAATATCAACCAGATCCAGTGACATTGGGGGGATTTTGAGGAGGGAACCTAAAATCTTTGAAAACGCTTAGAGTGGAGGGATCGGGATGAAACTTGGTGGGGAAAATAAGCAGAAGTCCTAGATACGTGATTGACATAACCGGAACGGATCTGCTCTGCTTGGGGGAGTGGGGGGAGGGTTAATTCTGAAAAATTAGAAAAAATGAGTCATAACTTACGAAGGAGTGATCGGATCTTGATGAAACTTCATGTTTAGAAGGACCTCATAACTCAGATCTCTTATTTTAAATCCCGACCGGATCCAGCGCCATTGGGGAAGGGGAATCTTGGAAAACACTTAAAGTGGAGAGACCAAGATGAAACTGGGTGGGAAGAATAAAGACAAGTCCAAGATACGTGATTGACAAAACCAGACTGGATCCACTCTCTTTGATGGAGTTGGGAAGGGGGGGGGATAATTCGGAAAAATTGGAAAAAATGAGATATTTGTAACTTACGAACAGGTGATCTGATCTTAATGAAATTTGATATCTTGGAAAACGCTTAGAGTGGAGGGATCGGGATGAAACTTGATGGGAAGAATAAGCACAAGTTCCAGATATGTGATTGAAATAATTGGAATGGATCCGTTCTCTTTGGAGGAGCAGGGGGGGTGTTAATTTGGAAAAATTAGAAAAACTGATGTATTTTTAACTTAAGAATGGGTGACCGGATCTTAATGAAATTTGATATTTAAAAGGAACTCATGTCTCAGAGCTCTTCTTTCAAATCCCGACCAGATCTGTTGACAATGGGGGGAGTTGGAGGGGGAGCTCAGAAATCTTGGAAAACGTTTAGAGTGGAGGAATCGGGATGAAACTTGGTGGGTAGAATAAGCAAATGTCGTAGATACGTGATTGACGTAATTGTACTGGATTCGTTCTCTTTGGTTGAGCTGGGGGCGGGTTCAGTGCTTTGGCGAGTTTGGTGCTTCTGGATGTGCAAGAACAATGAAAATTGGTAGGCGTGTCAGGGAGCTGCACAAATCGACTTGATAAAGTTGTTTTTCCCGATTCGACCATCTGGGGGGCTGAGGGAAGAGGAAAATATAGAAAAAATGAGGTATTTATAACTTACGAGTGGGTGATCGGATCTGAATGAATTTTGATATTTGGAAGGACATCGTGACTCAGACCTCTTATTTTAAATCACGCCTGGTATTAAGCCACCGATTTTCCTTTTAAATCCATTTATCCATTTATTCTTATAATTTTGCTAGAGCTCATACCATATGAGCTCTTGGCTCTTCCGGCCTCGTCACAAGTGCCATATGAGCTCTTAGCCCTTGTTTTTATATAAGTTCCCATTTTTGTGGTGCTTGTTCAAAGTCTTTCAGTTTGAAATGGTTCCCCCCCCCCCAAATAAAAAAATCAGCAGCAACAGCAGATGCTTGCATATGTTTCAGCCTAGAAGCTCCGATTTCAAAGTATCAAAGACTAGCCCCCAAGTAGAAAGGAGGGAATTCTTGGGAATTCATTCTCGCCTGCCCGAAATCAAAATCTAGTTTTACCACCGAACCATGGTTTTTCCAGTTATATCTAAAAATAGACAGTTTGGCAAAGCAAACATTGTTATGTTTTACATGTATGTAAGTACCTTCAAGTAATAATTATCAATAATAAATGTATAATTAGCATGAAAATTACTGTATGCACGTTATGTCGTCTAAATTATTATGGCATTATGATTTTGTCTCACGCTTAGCTTGGAATTTAATTTTAACTTTATCTTTTTGCCTTAACTAGTGACGGGCTCAATGAGATGGAAAAGGTAGAACCAGATGCGTCAGCTTGGGGGGAGGGGGCTTGTCAAATACTCCCTAGATTTAGAAAACACTTTTTAAGTTGTTAGAAACCGAGAAAAACAGAAACTGAAGAAAAACTCAACTACCACTTTCACTTAGCTTTTAAAAAACATCTTGTATCTCAATTTCCAAAAAATCGAAAAATTCTTTGCCCTCCTAGAATTTTGTAAAATAAGGCCACTCAGAGGTAATAAAAGCACCATCTTAGCACAGAATGTCATTTGAGAGAGGGTCCCCATAGGGTTTCTACAGAATAGTTGCTTAATGGGAATATGAGCTGTTTTATTAGGCAGTATAGAGCTTATTTGGCTCATCCCCCCCCCCTTGCAAGGTAAATGAATGCATACCTGTCCCCCAGATTTGAAAAAATCCTGCGGTCATGTATGGGCTAAAACAAATTAGATTGATACATCATAGTCGTAAAAGAAAGGATTTCACTTTGATTGTAGAGTCCCCCCCTCTCCCTCAGCTCTTTCAAGGTTTCACCTGGATGTAAAATTTGGCCAAATGCATTTTGAAAAATAACAAATGCTAAATCATTAATTTAATAGTTTGGGACAACACAGAAATACATGAAATAATTATGAAGGAGAGGGGGGGGGGATTTTCAGTGCTTCAAAAAATAAAAAGCAGGATAAATAAGAATAAGTAAGCAGGTACACACATCTCTTCTCCGTGGTGCTAATACCTTTTTTAATCTTCTGTATCGGCTTTACCTCCTCTCTTCTCATTGGTGCTAACGTCTTTATTTTTTATCGCCTTGATCTCCTCTTTTCTCATTGGTGCTAACGTCTTTATTTTTTATCACCTTTATCGTCTTCATCCCCTCTCTTCCCAGTAGTGCTAACGTAGTTATTTTTATCTTCTTTATCGTCTTTATCTCCTGTCTTCTCATTGGGGCTAAAGTCTTTATTTTTATCGCCTTTATCGTCTTTATCTCCTCTCTTCTCAGTGGTGCTAACGTCTTTATTTTCTTATCTCCTTTATCGTCTTTATCTCCTCCCTTCTCCGTGGTGCTAAAGTCTTTATTTTTTTTTATCTCTTTTATCGTCTTTATCTCCTCTCTTCTCATTGGTGCTAACGTTTTTATTTCTATCGCGTTTACCACCTTTATCGTCTTTATCTCCTCTCTTCTCCGTAGTACTAAATTCTTTATTTTTTTTATCTCTTTTATCGTCTTTATCTCCTCTCTTCTCATTGGTGCTAACGTCTTTATTTCTATCGCGTTTACCACCTTTATCGTCTTTATTTCCTTTCTCCCCAGTGGTGCTAACGCAGTTATTTTTATCTCTTTTATCGTCTTTATCTCTTCTCTTCTCAGTGGTGCTAATGTCTTTATTTTTATCTCCTTTATCGTCTTTATCTCCTCTCTTCTCATTGGTGCTAACGTCTTTATTTCTATCGCGTTTACCACATTTATCGTCTTTATTTCCTTTCTCCCCAGTGGTGCTAACGCAGTTATTTTTATCTCTTTTATCGTCTTCATCTCTTCTCTTCTCAGTGGTGCTAACGTAGTTATTTTTATCTTCTTTATCGTCTTTATCTCCTGTCTTCTCATTGGGGCTAAAGTCTTTATTTTTATCGCCTTTATCGTCTTTATCTCCTCTCTTCCCAGTAGTGCTAACGTAGTTATTTTTATCTCTTTTATCGTCTTTATCTCTTCTCTTCTCAGTGGTGCTAACGTAGTTATTTTTATCTTCTTTATCGTCTTTATCTCCTGTCTTCTCATTGGGGCTAACGTCTTTATCTTTTATCACCTTTATCGTCTTCATTCCCTCTCTTCCCAGTAGTGCTAACGTAGTTATTTTTATCTTCTTTATCGTCTTTATCTCCTGTCTTCTCATTGGGGCTAAAGTCTTTATTTTTATCGCCTTTATCGTCTTTATCTCCTCTCTTCTCAGTGGTGCTAACGTCTTTATTTTCTTATCTCCTTTATCGTCTTTATCTCCTCTCTTCTCCGTGGTGCTAAAGTCTTTATTTTTTTTATCTCTTTTATCGTCTTTATCTCCTCTCTTCTCATTGGTGCTAACGTCTTTATTTCTATCGCGTTTACCACCTTTATCGTCTTTATCTCCTCTCTTCTCCGTAGTACTAAATTCTTTATTTTTTTTATCTCTTTTATCGTCTTTATCTCCTCTCTTCTCATTGGTGCTAACGTCTTTATTTCTATCGCGTTTACCACCTTTATCGTCTTTATTTCCTTTCTCCCCAGTGGTGCTAACGCAGTTATTTTTATCTCTTTTATCGTCTTTATCTCTTCTCTTCTCAGTGGTGCTAATGTCTTTATTTTTATCTCCTTTATCGTCTTTATCTCATCTCTTTTCCGTGGTACTAACGTTTATTTTTTATCGTCTTTATCTGCTTTAACTCCTCTCTTCTCATTGGTGCTAACGTCTTTTGTTTTTTATCGCCTTTATTGTCGTTATCTCCTCTCTTCCCAGTGATGCTAACGTAGTTATTATTATCTCCTTTATTGTCTTTATCTCATCTCTTCTCATTGGTGCTAATGTCTTTATTTATCACTTTTATCGACTCTCTTCCCAGCGGTAAGAACGTATTTACTTTTATCTCCTTTGTCGTCTTAACCTCCTCTCTTCTCTGTGGTGCTAACGTCTTTATTTTTTTTTTAAATAATATCTGTGTTTACGTACCACCTAAATTTAGAAAGAAACAAATTAAATAATTTCAAAATTTGAAAAACCTGAGTTTGAGAATTTAATACAATCAAGACAGCTCGTGGAAAGGGCCTCAAACACACACACACACACACACACACACACACACACACACACACACACACACATATATATATATATATATATATATATATATATATATATATATATATATATATATATATATATATATATATATATATATATATATATATATATATATATATATATATATATATATATATATATAAATTACAATCCCACGGCAATAAAATTTCTTCCATAACAACATTTATCTCGGTACTGTTCAGTTACAGCGCCTATGTTAAGTTCGTCATCCATTCAGGCACTGTCGAACCGGTTTCTTCGTTAGTTTCTTTTAACTTAGCGTGAGACAAGACAAAGACAAGAGATAGAATAGATGGGAAAGATACAATTTTGGCTATATATTTGCACATTAGGGGTGGGTTGTTGTTGTTGTTGTTGTTAAAGTATTTGTGTTTAAAGTATTGTGAAGTTAGAAACAATTCTTATTTCAAAATACGCAGAAGGATTGTACCTAACAAATCAGGCATGCAGACCCAACATAATTACCCCCCCCCCTAATGTGTACATATATAGCCCAAATTCATTGCTAAATTATTATATATTTATCTCACTTTGGTATATTTCCCTAGGATTGAGGGCCAGAGAAATTTATTAGAAGAACATTGGGTGGGGCGTATACAAGTACCAAAATTTCTTCAATAACAAAATGTTCCTCCTTTTGATTTCTGTATTTAAGCTAGACAATAGTCACGGTCTGATCCGTTTGTATGATTAATGTTTCTTGTTGACTCTCGTTTTTTTTTTTTTTTGTATCACATTTTTGTTTTTCTTTATTTGTTTTCCGTTTTTCTTCAAGTTTTTACTCCACTATTTATCTTTTTGATGTGGGTTAAAAATAAATATTTATTTATTTATTTATTATAGACATAAAGCAGAACTTGCTGTTCTTTGTTTACACAAAGTAAAAAACAATGAACAGAAATTCATATTTAAATAGCGTCCCCTAAAGGGGATATAAACGTCATCGATTGATGTTACGACCTCATATATTTTTTCTTTTAGACACGCCCATGTCTGCCTGAAACCGTATAAAAACTCATTCTGTATAATTATAGCGTTGTTTGGACGTACCAAAATTTATGCTCTAAAAAACCCGGTTTGTTACCAAAGCAACGAAACTATTGGACCATTGTTTTCAAAAAGACGAAGAAAAGTGCCTGAAGTCACGATTTTTAAAATCTACTCCCCATAACTCCTTCTGTTAAGTCACGGGGGTCTAGTTTCAATGGGAGGCAGTGATACAAAAAAATAAACAAACAGGCACGCAGCATAGTTTTCATTGTCTGCGAGAAACCATAAAAAAAAAACTTAAAGCTTAAATTTGTTTGGTTCTGAATATCCATCTGAAAATGTCTCAGAAGTTCTCTGCCTAAACCTACAATCTACACAAAAAGTTGATTCTAAGTGAAGGATGGACATCCCCTGATCTCGAGATGGCGAAATTAGAGTGTTTTTTATTTGTTACAGTTTTTTCGGTACGGTCTAGTATTTAAAAGGGCAGATACTTATTTCATCGTTATTTCACAGCGAAATCGTAGCAAAAATATCCTATATTGGCAAGAAGCCTATTGTCACACTTCTCTGTCTCCATTTATTTCTTCTTTTTTACCAAAAATGAAATCAGTATTTTTGGCAAAAAATGCAAATTTTAAGTTAGAAAAAAACAGTTTCCCTTAAAAGGTGCATCCCACCAAAGCCATCTGCCTTTCAAATTGTAGGATAAATACTTAAAACCTAAACTGGTAAAGAATTAGCGGCATATTCCAAAAATGGAATATATAACGAAGGGGGGAGGGGCGAGAAACCATAGACACTTGGCACAGTAAAAAATGATGTAAAAATGTGTGGTATAGCGGATAATTCTTCATATTAATCAACCATGTAAGTGCCAAAGAGTAAAAGTGCGCAAAATCAGAGAAAATCTTAATAATTCTGCATAGCTTTCTGCCATCTTATTCATCACACATTCTTATAAAAGAAAAGGCCTTCTTCAATCGACAAATAGACGATACTTTCCTAATCTCTCTAGTAAGTGTCGCTCCCACAGAAATGACTTCCATAAGAAAGGGACAAGGGGATTAAGGTTCAACGGAGGCAATTTTACTGGAGCGTGTTTTTTATTTAATTTTATTTAGGATGGATTTTACTCGTCTGTGGAAGAGGGTTGGGATTTTAATCACACAAATTCACTATTTACTATTTACAATTGTTTGCGTTGTTGAATAGATAGTGCCTGCATAAATGTCTTACAGGAGAAGGCAACAGGAGGGGTAGTGGTTATTTAATGTCTTTTTACTAATGAAGTTTCTGTTTGAATCTTAATTTTGAAATAGACTAGATTTTTTTTAATAGAGTTTTTATTAAAGCCCTCAAACTAATAAGCTCCATGGGCTAGTTCAGTCTGTATTTCCTATATTATGCGAATCTCGTGATATTTATAAGGAATTGTTTGTTTCGTAAACGTGTTATATCTCCGTTTTTCTCTTCAAGCAAAAGAGCTAGGAAATTAAGTTTTTGATGCCAAATTTTTTGCCATATCATAGATGTCTAATAAATTTCAATTATTCAGTTATTTGACGTTATTAAAAATATTTTTACTGTTATGGGAAAAACAAAACAACCAAGAATTTTAACAAGTGTGTTAAAAATGTAAGATAGGTTACGTGTATTTGTAGAATGCTGGCAATAAAATGTAATATGCTTAATGTAACTCATATTCGTAAATCAATGAATTGTTATTAACTTCTTAGAATAAGCTTTATTTTTATCATTTATATTACCTTAAATTGCAGCTGTTAGCGATGAGGGTGAATACTGTAGATGCAAGTTATTGATGATGGTGATTCAAATCTTTGGGCGCACACCAGACTTGCGCTATGGCGTGCTGCAATATTATTTGGCAATAACGAAAGCTTCAATATATTTCTCTCAAATTACTAAATTTGGGGAGGGGGAATGGGGAGTGGAGCCTTAGTGACAGTAGGCTATAGTTATTCAAAAGGTGTTATGTGAAATGTTTTTTAAAACTTCAAATTACATCCTGAATTCTCAGACCAAACGCGGCAAAACGAGTTCAGCTGATTCAGTCTGTTTTTGTCTTATCACATTTGGTATTCAACATATACAAGTTTGCCATATCTTAACTGCCTAAAAATTTCCCTAGAATCAAAATAGTCCTAGATTATAGTAAAAAAAGAAAGAAAAACATTTATGATTTTTATTTTCTTGTGTGGACACGTGCAAAGCGTTTTTCCCGGGGGGACGAAACAGTTTTGGGGGAGGCAATAGTAAAAAGCATTTTATTTAACAATTTGACTAAGAAGTGTACAGAGATTCAAGGAAGTTATGATTTCAGGGGGGCAGAAGGATCTCCCCCTCTTTGTGGATGTTCCTGGTCCCCCACGTAATTCATTGCTACGTAGAGTTTCACCTTTTGAATAACTCCAGCCACTGCTTGATCTGGTTCCACAGATAAGCGTCTAAGAAACTTACCTTCTTTGGGAGTGCATATGGTTGCATCCTTGCGTAAGACCCCGGTATTGCTCATGCTACCTGTTTAAATATCCAGTTTGTAAGATAAAACAAAGTATCGCATTACATAACAGTTCGGGTAATTCAGAAAGTATTGTGGGGAATATTTTTTTTATAAAATGATGTTTATTCCGTACACTAACAAGTTCAATTGATTGACTCAGTCAAGTTAACCATATTTTGTTTGGTACACGAGATGTTTTAGAATTTCAATTTTTCCCAAATATTTGTTGATTCTTTTTTATTGCTAATAAAAACAGCTGAAAATTTACCTCTTTTTTACCAAAGTTATTTTTACCATAATTTTGGTATGTAACAAATTCTAAGAAAAACTGGTTAAGAAAAGTAAAAATACCCCAAAACACATCTTTTAAGCCTTATCACTCTCCTGGAAAAGACATGTTTTTTCAAGACAATGCCTTTTAAAACACCAGAACTGATAAACCATCAGTCGCTGTTTCTAACTGTCGTTAGAAAAAAAAGCCTAGAGCCATGTAATACTCTGGGAGAAATAATTAATTCTTGCCAAAAATCACCTTTCAAATCCTAGTTTTTTTCCAACCAAAGAGGAGACTTAAAAAATCTTGTGACTTAAAACCTTTTGTTACTCTTACTGGCTTATGCATTGACACATTACAGCAAATCAGATGTTAACTGACTTCTCATTTTTTACCCTTAAATTCCCTACAAGAGAACCAGCTACGGGGTCATTCAATTTGTTAAATACGGGGTATTTAACTGTTCTCTCTTTCTATTGGCTTAAAATTTCAAGCAGAATCCGATCAGGTTTTCAAGAGGCATTATTGGCTTCTTTCCTGGAAGGAATAACGTGATTTGCTCACGATAATACGGCAACGATGTAAATCAACAAAATTAAAAGGACTTTTTATCATATATTTGTGGGAGAGTATTCTGTTTTGATGTATGTTTTAATGTTGTGTTCGATTTGAAAAGTTGAAGTTATTTTTTATTTTGATTGAAATTTGATCTTGGATTTTCCAACGATCGCATTTTTAATAGAGATCCACCCAGTACATGTCTAACTATAGAGAAGAGTGAAAATAGGCGATATAATTCTATTCCAAAAACAAATCAGATAAAACAATATTAACAACAACAAAAAAGTTCAAGGCATTAAGACACTAAATATATATACATAACTTTACATCAACTTCGCAGAAATAGTAAGAATTAAAGAAAAATATTTCACATAGGACGAATTTTAAGACATATTCTAATTATTGCCTAGGGCAGAAACGGGAGTAAAAAAAAAAACAAAGTTGAATAAGGTCCACTTATTTAAGAATATTGAGCATTAGGATCAAGGACGTATTTTATTAATTATTTTACCATTAAACCCTGCTTTATTTTAATAATGCTAAAACCCACCATTAGGCGATACCTTCACAACAAAAGTAAAATCATGTTTGTCCCGGTTCTAACTTCTTTATTTTTATTATCATGTTGTCATTTTTTCATAAGAAACACAAAAAATGCCAAAAATTCTTATTAACCCAATTTTATTAATTATTTTAGCATTAAGCACTACTTTATTTTAGTTGTGCTAAAATCTACTATTAGGCGATACCTTCACAACAAAAGTAAAATCATCTTTGTCGCGGCTCCATTTATCAGGTTGTCATTTTTCCGTAAGAAACACTAAAAATGCCAATAAATATAATTGACCGTAATGCTAATTTCTATGCAAATAGAGTTGGAAACAAGTATCAGACAAGTATTAAGTAAAGAACAAACAATACCCCCCCCCATACTAACAGCACGCAGTAAATGAATGTTTACCAAAGCTCCGTTTCAGTTATTACAAAATTTGCAAAGCGCAGTTCAGTTGATACAAGTTCTACAACAACAATGCCAAATGGGGAGATACGGCCATACTTAGCAGTAGGGGATGAGTCCTACATGGACTCAAATTCCAAACTTCAAAATTTATTATTTTTTTTAATTTTGAAGATTCTTGTCTGAGTATTTCACCGTATAGATGACGTATAAGTAAAAAAATTATTAGTGAAACACTAATAATTATAATTATAATAATATATTGTTTTACTTACTCCTATTTCAGCCTCATACGATTCTTATAGGGGTTTCCTTAAAGTATGGCACTAAGGACATAACAAAATTTCCCTAGTGTTGCCACGGTAAACCATGGAAATTAATAAGCGAAACGTATCAGTTAAATTTAACAGCACTTTTCGTCGAATCTTAGCAATGTTTTGATTACCAAAGAAAACAACACCTTTGGAGGAAAGCTACATTGTATTAAAGAGTTTAGTGTCAAATCTTTTTCACTGATTTTTCGCCCAGGTTTCATTTTTTTATGTGCCCCCTACTACCAAAAACAACATAACCACATGTTGAGGTTTTTTCACTGAAAATTGAATCCACAAAATCTCTTAAATTTTAAAGATATATACAGCTGTTGCAGTTTCCATTTAACTAGTTCAAATCATTAGATATCATTTTCACTATCCTTGATACTTCACTTGAATTTTTTATAGAAATCCTATAAGGTGTTTTAGAACGAGACTTTTTAAAATGTCTATTCCTTATGAGAAGTCAGGTACCAACCAATTTAAGATTAGAAAAAAAAAACACAGAAATTAACTAAGACGGAACCACTTCACTTTTAAATTGGTGCTCCCTTTACAGTTTTGACTTCTAAGAACTATATTGTTTTTGCGTTGTTATAGAAACAAGAAAAACAAAAGTTTTCCAAACAATAGTGAAAGCAATTAAATTAAGTTGGTGTTAGCAGAAAACTTAAGGGCATTTTATGATTTAAAGACAAATTTTCGGAACTAACCAAACAAAAACAACACGAGCGCAAATTTAAATCTTACGCTTTTCTATCACTTAAGAATCAGTACTGCATCCAGGATTTTGATTTGTTACCAATTGGAGTGTTTATTTAAAAAAAATGAGTTCCTACCTTATTTTGAAAATTTAGTTTCGAAAATTACTGAACATTACTGAAGAATATACATAATTTGTTCATATAATATTATAGATTCAAAGCAGTTTTTATAATTCAGAGCAGCGTCTTAATGTATATTTAGCCAACATTTTAACAAAAAAAATTATGCTTTATTCGGTACAATTTCTATCTGGCATATTTCGCTAATGTATTTTTGGCTTTCTGGCTAATTTTTTGCTAAGGAATGTTTAGCAAAATTTAACACAGAATTAGTTTGAAATTGATTAAAAACGCTTTATTCGGTAGGATTTGCATCTGATATATTTGGGTAATGTAATTTGGCTTTTTGGCTAATGTATGCTTAGCCAAAAGTTAAACAAAAATTACTTTGAAATTGAATACAAACGCTTTAAAGAATACAAAAGCATGAAGGTCATATAAACGGTGGTAAGACGAGGGGCCAACCGCTTCGAAAAATATCGTTTGTACCCAATGAAGCACGCCAATCGTGACAAAAACATGCCACGCAGGATACAGAGTATACCATGAGTGGTACAGACGTGGAGTAACAACTGACGCATTGAAACTTGCCCAGATGTTGGATAATAGGTGACCCTTCGCGATGGACGGGTTATGCATTCTCAGAATTTACTTAGAATAAATTCACACTTTACTTACCCTTTTGATATCTAAAAACCAGCCTCATTTTTTTTATACGATTCCCGGTCTAACAATTAAAAAATTATGAGTGTAGCCTCATGAAAATAGAATTCTATTTTACAATTTTATATACCTTTAGAAGGTTTTAAAATAGTACATGTTTTATTTTAGGCTTAGAGACGCCTCATTTACGTTAGTAAAACATTCTCAATGCGAGGTACTGTGTGTATTAATTATAATCATTAACTTGCATTTTAACGGAACAATTAAACTAATTTCATGGTTAAAACTCACAAGATTTATTTTCATATTTAATAGTACATAAATTTGGAACCACCTTAATGATCCAATTTTCCACAAAATTACCGAAACGTTGTTCCAAACTCTATTTTTGTATTCTTTGCAACGCCGAAGAGGAAACCAAAATTGATGTAATTTCGTAAATTTCCCCCAAGAAGTTCCAAAAGGGATGTACGCACGATTGAATATTGGTATTGCTCTACGTTTAAATTTCACATGTGGTCTCATTAAGGGACAGAATTTATTATTTAGAATTTTTTTTTCCTTTTCATACAAACAATACCCCTAGCGGAACTACTTACATAAGAAAGGGTTGAGTATTCCAAACCAAAATTTAGAGGAGGAAATAAAAGCTAGTTTCAGGTGAGAAATTTCTAATAAAAAAATATATAAACCTGAAAGTCCTGGACCTAGAACTAAGTCATACACAGAATTTTAAGGAGAGGAAATCAACCTGTGGTAAAACGAGCCCAGCCAGGTACAAGCTAAGAAACATCAGATACGGTTAGAGTATATAAAAAACAAATTAATTATAGAAAAAATAGTAACAATTAAATTTTTAGGGGATATTAGCAAAGGACAGAAATTGGGGGGAGGGTATTTGTCTTTATTAAGACCATTTGACTGGTTTTTCCATTGAAAACAATTGAAAAAAAGCGCAATTCCTCTCCCTAAATATAAAATAGATAGCTTTCTATAACTTCCAAAACAGGAGAAAATCCTTCCCCCATATATTTTTGTGAATTGGTAATACAATATATGAAGAAATATTATTCTATATTGTATTCTTTTATGCACTGATATATTATATTATGTTACTTATAATATAGAAAAAGGTAGAGAAACAAAAATAATGCTTTCCTATTAATTTTTCTTTTCATAAAGAGGAAATCAACTACAATTGTATACTTTGGATAGCTTAATTGATGTTCCAACTTACTCTAATTTAGCATACAAAGAAACTTTTGGTTTATTATTTTAGATATCCTGAAACTGGGCCAAATAAATAGCAATTAAATTTTACACAAAAATAAAACGCTCTTAGAAGCTTAGAATTAATATCTTTGGACCAACTTCGAAGCAATTCGATGCTATTTTAATCAGAAGTCAGAGATTATTTGTGTCACCAGACTTGAATCGATTATATCGAAAACGGACTAATCTCACGATCACGGTGGGCTATTCAAGTTCTTCTAATAATTTTTAACTGGTGATACGTTATCACATCAATGAAGGTTTAGTCAAGGTCATTGTGTTAGACAAAGCAGTACTGCACGGCTTTGGACAATTCACTAGAAGCCTTAAAACACAATCACATACTCACTTTAATGTCCTCTGGGGGGTTTGAAGCAGTTTGGGGACTAGCACCTACAGTATCTGTTTGATTATTGTCTTCAGACTCAGAGCAAGATCCACAACTGGATCCACTTTTATTATTTGCTCCTCCATTACTATGTGTTTTGGTATGCTTTGACAAATGATCTGATCTCATAAAGCGCTTATTACAAACTGGACAGGCAAAGCGTTTTTCACCTGTATGAGTCCTTAAATGTCTTTGTAATTCATCAGATCTAGTAAATCTTTTCCCACAAAACAACCAGTTACACACAAATGGTCTTTCTCCTGTGTGCCATCTTAAATGCGCTTTTAAGTGTGAAGTTTTACCGTAGACTTTACCACATCCAGGTATGTGACAGCTATGTATGTTACGTTTTCTTAAATGAGCTCCAGCTGGCCCTAGACGGTCAGCTTCTTGGCAGTTTGGGCAATCACAGGTAGCACGTCCGGTATATCGACGAGAAGATCTTGGGGACGGCACTTGAGCTAATGGGTTCTGCGACAGTCCAAAAGGATTTGGTGCTGACATACTCTGACCCGGTAGCATAGACTTATAAGTATCTTGCAGCAAATGTTGATTGGATAGTAAATGATTTGACGTCAGAGGGTGTCCTAAAGAAGTATAGTCTGTAGCACCGGTATAAGCGGCTGCGTGCATGTTAGTCATCCCAGGCATTGAAAGAGTAGTGGCAGCACTACCACTCATATCAAGCCAACCTCCTGCAGCTGCAGCTTGGTGCATGTCCCACCAAGAGGTGGTGTCCTGCTTTATTGCATTGTGCTGCATATTGAATGCCCACTGTTCGTAAGGATGTCTAGAATAAAGGCCCTGGTTTGTATCACTTTGTGACGTTACAGCGCCACCGGCGAAATAAAAGTCTGTACCGTAGCCAGATGTAGAACAAGCCACTTTTTGCTGACTACATGGATTGGCTGTGCTTGAACCCGGTCTTTGGTGTGGAGAGGGCTGGTTGCTAGACGGACTTGAAGCTGGAGATGTCTTCTTCCACGGATGGAAACCCTTACCTACAGCAGCGTCAGCAAGAGGGGGAGGACTTTTTGAACTTAGCTTGCTACATTGTGCCGCCAACATAGCCAATGGTGTTCCACGGAGACCAGGGTGCTCCTAAAATCAAACATAAAATTGAATTTAAACTATTACAGAAAATTCTTTAAGTATAAAACAATTCTGCCTATTTTTATAGTTTTGTATACAATCTGAGCCTATTTCCTTTTGCAGCTAGATCCCTGTTTTGTGATTTCTGGAAATAAATCAGTGCATTTGTGCTATTAATTTTATAAAATACTAAAATTATGTGACTTAACAATATTATTAGATTTTACTTAAAATGTGTACCATTTACAAAATATTTAGATAAGTTAGCAATCCTAACAAATTTTATTACACTCAATTGTTAGAGATAATTCGAAGTAAAATACAATAATTTAATTATTATAAAAATATTTGTTCTAATTTTACCGATTTTACCAAATTTTTATCAACACCAATTTCGTTTTAGCAAACTTACAAAAAAGCAATTTACAACTTTGTTTCATAACTCTGGATTCTTCACAGCCCTATAAATGGGCAAAAAAATTTACCACTGGCTTGGAGTCAAAAGTTCCGCCATAAGCGAGCTGCGCAGAACAAAATAAAAATAGAAAAAAATCGAAAGAATACGAAAAAACTTGAATGGTGAAAAATATAGAGCATGGGTTTGCATCAGGGCCGTATCCAAGAATATTTTCGGGGGTATTTTAAACAAGCATTTTTTCGGGGGGGGGGGTACACAAAACCTCAAAAACGCAGACAAAATTTATTTATATCCATTTTTATTACGTTTTACGAGTCAGGCAGACATTTTGGGGGTGGGGGTTTAAACCAACTCCCCTCTTCCCAAGATACGGCCTTGGTTTACATACAATTTCGAATAAAGGTCCTGAAAACCCAGATTATGGATTGTAAATGTAAGGAAGTTTTGCTAAATGCTTTCCAGAGAAATTGCCTACGGATTGTTTTGGGTACCCGGCTGACTGACCATATTTAAAAAGTAGGCTGCACGACAAGTGCGGTTCAATCTCGCTTTCTAGGACTACAATAAGAGAAAGGTTGAGATGGCTAGAGAACATTTTGCAGATGATTGATGACGTATTGCCAAAGATTGTCCTTTCAGATGTCGTCTAGGGCTATACGAAAAGCAGGTTGTCCAAGGTTGGGATGGGAGGATGCCGTAAACAAAGATTTAAGGGGAATTGGAACTTCCTGGTTGGGTTAAAAGGGAGTGGTGGTAATTGAATAGATTGGGATGGAAGAGGAGCGTGAGTAGTTGTATCTGCCCTAGGCTTGGTGATGCGGCGAGTTATTATTATTATTAGCAGTATAGGTAGACTCACGAAGTGCAATAAGTTTTTAACGCATAAATTAGTTGCAAGATAACTAAATTTTAGTATTGTTATTTGCTTTTGCGTAAACTTTTAAATTAGCTAACTTGTAATACAGGTTTTCATAAAATGCATAATTATCCCAATTTACCCATTTTACCTGACCTACTTAAAACTTGAGCTATTTTCAACAGTTTCTTATAAATAAAACAATTTCATCAGGTTTTATTAAATTTGTAAAATAAATGCTTTAAATCTCTATGGTCAGTGACCCTTAATTTCATGTGAGAGATTTCTTATGCATATATAATCCAATCCAGTGATTCCGAAACTTATTTGACCTACCGCTCCTATTCCAGAAAAATATTACCCATCGCCCTCTGGATTTTGTATTTATTTTGATAGCAATTAATAAGGGATATAAACATTATTGTATTTGTGAGAAGAGGAATTAACGAGTAAAAGACTAATTTTGATAATGATCATTATTTTAATAAATAAATGATCAAACGTTTCAGGAAAAAATCTTTCCATCAAACATAAGTCAATTTATAAATCCATTAAGTTAGAATAAGTTGAAACTATTTAAGTGAAGAAAAAATAACACGAATTCATGTTCACAAATAAATACATTTATAAATCTTAACTTACATTTTATTTTATTTATAAATGTGTTATAAGTGTAACCATTTTCCTAATTATTTTCATTTTTCTTTTATGCTTTCACCACACCCTACAGCTAATCATTGCCCCCCCCCAAAAAAAAAATATACCTGTTCCTATCTCTCCCTCCTGGTTTCCTGCAACGCCCCCGAGGGGGCGGTAGCGCCAACTTTGGCAATCACTGATCTAATCAAAGAAAATTAATCGGTACGGCCAAAGAGCTACTATTTTTTTACTATAGCGTTAAAAATTGTGCTTTAATTTGATCAGTTCATTTACGGAGTGTTTTTGCAAGCCAATCTTATCTTTTCTTAAGAGTATGTCAAAAAGGGTAGCCAAATAATCCACCTTTCTTTTTTCCACGTTGTTGTATTTGTCCCTTGTCGGTATGTCTAATTTGGAGCAATGAAAACGAATTCAAAACCTGACTTTTTTTGTACAATATTTTGATCCGGCAAAAACAAAAACAAATTTTTTGAAAAACAATTTTTTACAAGCAATCTTCATACTTTCTTGAAACCTACAAAGCGAAATTTCAAAGGCAATTGCTTTGAATTTGCGCGAGAAAATATAACAAAATAAGCGAAATAAAGAACTTTTATGCAAGGGTGTATCTCGTAATAATACAAAGACTACCGTAAACAGCCAATTTTGTTTTTGTTAGGTTAAATTAAATAAAAAAACATGTTTTTTCAACTGAAAGTAAGGCACGACATTAAAACCTAAAACAAACAGAAACTATTCCATACATGAAAGGGGCTGTCCCCTCCTCAACGTCCTCCTCTTTACGCTAAAGTTTTCTTTGTCACAGTTCTACTTTTTGAAACAATAAAAAACTTTAGCGTAAAGAGCGGGACATTTTGATGGGTAAGACTGAAACCTATATATTCTAAATCAGCATAAAAATGCGGTTCTTTTGGTGTAACTTCGGTATCAAGATTCCGTTTTTTAGAGTTTTGGTTACTATTGAGCCGGGTTGCTCCTTACCACAGTTCTTTACCACGAACTGTTTGATTATTGAGCCTCAAATAAATGCTCAGTGTATCCGCTACAAAAGCAAAAAAAACTGAAAAAACAAATTTTGTTAATTATACAAGTCTTGTCTTTCCATGATCTTATTTATTTTACACATTGTTCGTTTTTATATGCTTAATCAACTAATATTGGTAAATAATAGATTAAGTCAAATTTAGGATATTACCCTAACCTTTTAAAGAAACTTGGTACTAACTTGCAAATAACTTCAAACTTCTCATAAACCAAATATTCCTAGACCCCGGCCATTGCACCAAGATTATTTAAGGGGACAGGAGTCATTAATATAAAGTTTGGAAATAGTTTGGGCTTACATAGTCAGTTGGAAAAAAACAACTTTTTTTCAATTGAAATTAAGGAGCAACATTAAAACTTAACATGGAAATAAGTTATAACGTATATGGGGGGTTCGCCCCCTAGTCAATACCTCGCGCTTTGCGCTAAAGTTCAAATTTTGTTCTAATCCCTTAAGAATGACCCCTGAATCGCAAAGGCCGTTTAATTTGAATGAATAGCTCTTTGAAAGTACCAATAAAACTTCAGAGAAAAGAGCGAGGTATTGACTAGGGGGTGAACCTCCTTATATACGTAATAATTTCTAGTCTTTTTAAGTTTTAGTGTTGCTCCTTACTTTCAGCTGAAAAATATGTTTTTTAAATTTAATTTCTGATTGTTCTTTATAACGCTGGGAAATCCGGCGCCCTCTTCATAGAAAATTCCCTTCCCACTCGAACACTTTCTTTGTAAAGATCCTCCCACGTAGCCCACTCCGATCTGAAAGAAAGAAAATTCAAGAAAAATCCCCCCCCCTCACAGGAGATTAGCCTGCAAAAAAGTTTATCTGTGCGTTAGTCTGTACTGTACGCGTGTGCTAGATTTGGTTTCATTGCGGAGGGGGCAGGACACAACTTTGATAACAATTCTTGTTGCGGGAGTAGAAGCTGAACCCCTCCTCCTTCACAGGCGCTAGGAGTTTGAAATGCAATGATGGAAGAGAGCAGCATATTTGAATTACAGATCGTGAGGTTTTATGCTAGCAAGTTTATTTATTTTTTTTAGTTTTCTACGGAATATGTTACATGTTAGTTAGATTTACTATAAGAGGTCTGGATAATTGTTGATATTAGTTCATTAATAACATTTTTATACCGATACCGATCCATTTTCAGGATTCAACTCGGGAGGGGGGGGGGTCAGCATGGTCAGACAAATTTTGAGGAAAGGTTCTTTTTTGTGGAAAAGTGAATTTATTCCGTAAATACCTAAAGATGAATATTCATTCGCAATTTCACTCCCTTCTTCCGGGTATAACTTAGTGTAAATTTACCAGTAAAACAGACCTTTCTGTGGGAGAAAAAAAAACTAAAACTAAAAATGTTTGATCTATAAGAAAGTTTGGTAAAATTCTAGTTAATTGACTTCTTGCTATCTCGGAAGGGGTTTATTTTAGGAAAATGAAGCTTTCAGGGATGGGTCTACAGGCTAAAGTATGTCCCGGGAAGGTATTTTAAAGTACCCACCTCTACTCCTTCTCCCTCTAGAGGGCCCTGAAATTTGCCCACTTGACAGGTCTCTACGTATTGAAATTTTGACAAAACAACATTTTACCTTAATTTTCAGTTACTAGTTGCTTTTTCTCTGCCTTTAGTTCTGAAAATACAATTCCTGTTATTTGAGTAGAATTTTGAGCCATATCAATGTTTTTTTTCAAAATTTAGAAAATGTATTTGCATATCTTTAAATCTTATAAAATCGAATTGAGCAAAGTTATGAAGCTGAAAACAATTTTGTTGTACTTCAATTAAGCAGAAGATCTATTTTGCAAGGTCTCACTTTTATAACACACATATTGTTAAAGGTCATCAAAGGTCAGGGCCCTCTAGAGGGAGAAGGAGTGGAGTTAGTTGCTTCAAAATACCATCCCGGGACATACTTTAGTCTGTAGATTCATCCCTGAAAGTTTCACTTTCCAAACCTAAACGCTTTCTGAGATAGCAAGAAGTCAATTAACTAGAATTTTACCGAAAGTTTTATAGCTTCTGTCCGTGAAATTTAGAAGTGGCTATTTGACACACTTTTAAAAATATTAAAACTATTTGGTTGCCACTAAAGGATGTAGCATTCTAGGATAAATGTAAATCCTCAGAAGATGAAACGAAATGACAAAGAAGGCCTTTATGCACAACGCGCAATTATTGGTTAAGAACAAAAAGTACCTCATAATCTGTCCAAACAAATTTCATATTAAAATTAGTATAGTCACACAGCACTTTACACATGAATAGCTGATATCAATCTGATTCCTTAAAGGACGCCGAATTGACAGCACGCCGGACTCCAAGCTGCCCAACGTAGGGGTAGAGAACCCGCTGAAAACCTTTATACGTTTGACAAAGCCGAATGACAGGTATCATCCAAAACAACTTGACAGGGGATACCCACTTAAAATAACGAGTTCACGAATGATAGCCTTAAATAAAGGCAATAATCCTTAAACAATGTTCCGGTATACAACAGCGTAAATCGCTTTAGAGCAAAGGGGGAGCTCTTTCAGATCTAATTCTGCCATGAGACTTGTCTTTATTCTCCCAAACTTTTCCAAGCATAAATAATTTTTATGATTATTGATAAAGTAATTGGTACTTGTGTAACATACTCAATAAGTGAAGTTAGGTTCTTTCGTGAAACAAACTACGATGCGAAAATCCGGTTTCATAGCCACAAAGACAGAACTCAATTTAGTTTGCTACGCATAGTGATAGAAGATAGTGTCTGAACATGGATTTTGAAATGAAGATTTGGGATTTGCTAAAAACTGAAAATAAAGTATTAAAAAAAGTAAAGTATTATTTTCCTAATAAAGTATTATATTTTCATCATATTTTGTGTTATTTCATTAGCTTTATCATAAGTTTGGGCTATGTATTTGCAAATTAGGGGGGGTGCATTATATCAAATACCTAACTTAACCTAACCTAACCACCTCTATGTATAAAATATTTTATTAAAATTTACCTGAATTGTGGTTTGTTTCACGAAAGAACCTAACTTCACTTATTGAGTATATTCTGAATAATACACAAGTACCTAATAATTTTATAATGACTATTATTATATCCATTTTTATGGTATATATCTTGCCATCCATATAGTGTAAACTTCCTATCGCTAAATTTGGCTTAATTCTACCGTATTTGGTTTTTTAATAGTTCATCACTACAGGCTGTTCATAGGGAAATAATTTTGCCCCCTCCAGGTTTTTTTTTGAATCCATGCCATTGGCTATTTAAAACTGGTGCTCTATAATAAAAAGAGTAAAAACGCAATGCAATTTAATGGCTCTGGAGCACTGAAGACCTCTAGTATAGTGCTTTGTGAAGAATGATTCAGCTACGGCTAGGATCAGGCAAGTTCACAGAGAAGAGCGATCGTTAAGACAACTCCTTCAAAAACCTAGAGTTTCCACAGATTCCTATTGTTTTTCTTAATTTGTCTGTTTTTATGTTTTTCATACCTACCCCCGCCTCACACCCAAAAATTGCACCTACAAAAACAAGCCCGATTTTGAGCCTAATTACATTGTTTGACTCTTCCACAAGTTTCAGTATGCCTTGAAAAAAAAAGTCCTAAAAAGGTTTAAAATAAGACTGATAACTAATCTGACCCCATCTCCTCCCTTTTGGTAATGTTAGGTTCTTGGTCAGAAAAAATACTGTTGAAATAAATACGGTGTTTATTTATACTTTATTATGCAGTCGGGATTTTGCTAACCTGATTAGGGGAGGGAAGGAGAGGCTTTTTAACCAATAAACAGCTATTGATACAACCATTGTAGTAAAACCCTCATGTAGCACGTACCCCAGGGTGAGGGGGGCTGACAGGGGGTCTGGTTTACCATTCTTTTGGATTTTGAGCTCCCCCTTATTCTCTATTAATTTTAAGAAGAATACACTGTTTTCGCTATGTTGAAAAACCACTCTACCTCCAAAATTTACACCCCAAAACAATCCCTATATTTGTACCCTCAACCGGTGTTTCACTCGGCTTTATTCATCCTCCTACGGTTGGATCGTTTTAAGGAAGCGTACGCATGATTTTGTTATTCTGTTTGTGCTGTTGTTTTTCGTTGTTTTTTTTTTTTTTTTTCAGTGAGAGGGGTTGAACCTCAGACAAAGGTGAGTTTTTACAAGAATAATTGCTAAAAGGATAAAATCTTGGAGGAATAAGGATATAAAGGCCCCTTTTTTTCAATGCAGTTCGCACCTGAAACAAACATATATTATGTATTACTTATCAGCCATTAAAAAAGTATTGGAAAAACAACGGGAGGGTAGTTTATATTTATATTTTTTTGTTAATACAAATATTAATTACAAAGAAAAGGTACAATATTATAACAAATATGAAAAGGCCTTAGCTTCACCAACTTAAGAAAGAAATAATTCTCTATTCAAAATTAAAAGATAATAATCTCTTTCCATGAGCTAAACTGAATTTAACCTAGTTCTATCTTCCAGCAAAATTTTGCAACTGCAAATAAAAAATCAATAAATATGTAATATATTGATAAAAAACAGAAGAATAATACTCTGTATTTGGTCTGTGTAGTTAAAAGAATGGAATCTATAATCCTATGTACATTTCATCTGTGGTAATTCAAAAGATGATATGTGAAATATTTTAGAAATCATTATGCTTCCTCATGTCACACATAGCATATTGGTTGATTCAATTTATTTTCCTTCTATCTTTTCCTATTTTGACCTATCTTTCCCTCTTCTGTTCGTTTTTACCAATAATAAAATTCTTTCCTGCTGTATATTGTATACCTAAAAACCCTTTTAGGTTTTTAGACACATAACTAGTAAATAGTAACGGTCAGAAGACCCCAAATACATTTTCTTCTGGTTCATACTATGTATACTATGTAACATATTTCTTTTGAATAATTGAATCCGAATTTTACAACCAAACTAGCACTTAATAAGCAATCTATTGAGAGTAACAAATCTGGAAGAGTATCAGACCCCTAATCATTCTACTTACTCAATATGGAAATGACTTTTCGACATGGGTTTTATCCAGCGTCAGCTACACACCACTTTTGAATTCAGGCCTAATTTTCTTTCTGGTATATACTAACCCTCAATGGGTTTGCCTCTAAATTTATTTGTATTTTTATTCTATAATCGGGTGTCCAAGACCATGACATTTTATGCACAATTTCAAGTTGCAATAGAAAATGTTACTGATTTCAGGAAGAACACAAAATGCCCCCTTTTAAAGTAGTAAAGTTTTACTACTTTAAATGCCTACCTATCTCCATTAACAAAAATGCAATCAGCACCATCATCTGTTCGATATCGCAGCTTCCAGCCGTGACTATTCGAATCAGAAAAGTACGATAGTAAAAAAACAGGGGGGGGGGGTATTGTCCCCACGAGCTTTAATTTTCCGTTTACTTTACCTAGTCTTCATATGTATACCCCAACCTAAAAACTTAAAGTCCCCTAAAAATAAATTTATTTTTACGTACTATGGTACATAGCTAGTTTAGTGTTATATTTATTGCATTTTGGTTTTTGACGATCATAACAATTTGGCTTGTATTTTCAAAAAGAACCTGATTTTGCTTTATTTTTATAACAGGTTTTACAGGATTTGAAATAAATTGAATAAAAAATTCATTTTAAATCATTTTTTTTTGTATTTCTTTATGACTTCCTAACCCAGTGGTTAGCACGCTGAACTTGAAATCGCGAGGACAGGGGGTTCGAGTCCTGGTGTCGCTGGCTATTTATTTTGAAAAGGAGGTCAGTAATGTTACTCTATAAGTTCAGCCGGAGTCGACCCAGCTCTAAATGAGAACCTAGCGAAATCTGGGTGAAAACAGGGGAAATGTCGGATGATTTGCCCCCAACCACGTATTGGAATCCCGGCCGAAGACAGAGAATCAGGAGATCGGTATATGCGCTACGCAGACCATTGGTCAGTATACGAAAAGTTTTTTTCGTGAGTGCCGCTTGAGAAAATCTGTTTTAAATTGGGTTTGACTCCTAGCCTCAACCCTCCCCGATCCTGGCTAATTGGCTAAGACTTAAAATTGCACTACTGGAAAATTGAACAAATGGAAAGATGTGTAGAAAAAATTTCTATAGAAACATTGTTTAAGAGCATTGTCTAGAGAATATTAGGTATAAAGCTTGGCGTCGAGTTGTTAAAAGCTACACTTGTGATTAATAGGATTCGTTACCCCTCTCATACCATGCCCAAGTGATACAAATAAGTTCTGTAAAAAAGTTTTATAAATTCTGTAAATTATAAATGAATTACAGTATATAGAATATAAGAAAATGAAATAATTAAAATATATAAATTATAAAAAAATTACAAATAGACAAATTATAAATGTCTGTTTTATGAAAGTTTCGGTTGTTTTAGCTCTATAAAATTTTTGATTTTTTAATACATTCTTTTTTAATCTTTGCTTTTATACACGTTATGCTCAAAACGATGGAAAAAATAATACCAAAAATATTAAGCTTGGAATAAAGTTCATTGTATAACATTTCTAAACACTATCCATTTAAGAATATCCTGAAAGTTTTGACCTTAAAACACGTTGAAATAAAAAAAAGCTTTTCAACTTAAATAAAGGGCAACATTAAAACTTAAAACGAAAAGACACTATTCTGTATGTGGGGTAGACGGGTCCTACTTCAATTCGTTGCTGTTTACGCTAAAGTTTGACTGTTTCACTAATTCTTTGACAACGACTATACTTCTGATACCATGGTTGACTAAACTGATTGTCAAATATCCTAAATATAGGGTTTCTAGCAATCCCACCCTTGCAACAGGACTGCTAAAACGAAGGGGTCGGTGAGTTAGAATAAGAATTTCTTATCCCGTGGAATACATTAGAATAAAATACAAATAAAAAAAAAAAGAAAATAGAATCAAATTTTGACTTTGATTCTTTTTGCTTTATATAACTATAAACTATATAAAATTCAATTTACTATTTTTGACATTTGTCCCCTTATCGTGGGTACCAGAATATAAGCCATGAAAGGTGGTTTTGGGGGATAAGGATGATATGGCTGGGAAAAGCCGAAACCCTTAAAGCTGGGACGATACACTGAATAAGTAACTTGAAATCCTCAGGTATTTATTGGGAGTTGGCCACAAATCTTTCAATAGACTGCGATGCAAAATGCACTTAACCAGTATGTCGGCCTGGTCTATGGCACCTAGCATATGGCACCTGACTAAGTTTGTGGCACCTAGCGTATATCCAGCTTATGGCACCAACGTTGGAAGATGAAGGATGCATATAGGGTGCATTAAAAGGTTAAGAATAATAACCATCACAAAATGTGCCTACTATTAAATCCTAGCCGAAGTGCATAATGGGCTCAATAAATTTATCTGATTCACGGGTAAAGGGTATAAACCCATGTTTAATCAGATGGAAAATAGTAGTATAAAGGTTAATCAAAAACTCAGTGTTCACGCGCCATATTAAAATCTTCTCAATTCTTAATCGACATTTTTTTCAAGATCAGTGATTTTCAAGTCTTTTTGTATTATAGTATACTCAGTCTTGTAGTGTAGTGCTATCTTATATTATTGTCTAATATTATATTATAGCATAGTCCTATATTATAGTCTTAGGGTATTTATGACAGAATCAACTATGCAAAAAGTTTCTCATATATATTATACAGAGTTACTCCCTTAATTCGTACAATGCATAACGTTATTTACCAAAACTGGTCCTATGTCATGCTCTCTACCCTTAAACAGACAGGCTACCGAAATAACGTTTTACAATTTTTCTTTGGTGTTTTCTTTGAAAGTGGCCTAAGAGTATGCCTACTCGTTTTGAGATAAAAAGTAATGTTTACAAGGCAAGGGGGGGGGGGCTCAAAACTAGGACTCGACGGTAATGATTTTTTTTATCTCAAATAAATATTTTTAGTATTTTGATTCTTTTTGCTTTATGTCACTATTAACTACATAATATTCAATTTTTTATTTTTACGATTGTTTTCTTATCGTGGGTACAAGAATATAAGCCATGAAAGGTGGTTTAAGCGGATGGGGATGATATCGGCTGGGAAAAGCCAAAGTCCCTAAGCTAGGGTGATTAAATGAAACGGTGTAATGAAAAAATGGGGCACGGAGAAAAAAATGCACCCTCCTCCCTTCCCCCTCTCCTACTCCTGTTTTCCAGATTAAGGCACCCATAAAAGTTTTCTTTAAACAATAAAAAAGGCTAACTATTTAAAAACCGCAGGGAAATACACAACTTCACCGAAGTTTAGGTGGGTAGGATTCAGAGCTCACTTTTAAAAGGATGTAAGAAGGGGATGCGTTTTTGAAGCCATGCCTCAATAATTTCAAGGATTTTATCATTCCATCCATAACTTCTTATGCGGTATAAATCTTGAAAACATTTTGGAAAACCCCCATAGTTTCTAATAAGTTCGCCATAATGTCTTTTATATTATATGACAAAGTGTTCCTATTTAGGATAGTTTTTCTGAGATTGCGCAACCCTCCTCAAATAAATCTTGCATACAGGTCTGTAATCATTCCTCTGGAAAGGCTTGTCTAAAGGGCTTGGACAAAAAAATTCCAAGCATAGTAAATTAGAAAAAAAAATCATGTCACCTTATTGGTGCATTATACAATTACGTTATAAAACTCTTGCCAATACAAATAATCAGAAAACCTGAAATCTAAAAGGCCTATCAAGGTTTCGAAACCATTTACACACAAGGAATTTATTTCGAAAGGGCATAGAACTTTTATGGGAGAAAAAAGTTTCAGAATTTCTGCAAATAAAACAATTATACGTTAAATATACGAAATAAAAAACATTCATAAATAAATAATTGATTAAGTGGTTCAAACAAAGGGTCTTGTTTATTAAGACTGATAGCAGCTGCCAAGGCCGTATCCAGGGGAATTATTGAGTTGGACGCCCCCCTCCAAAGTTTGCCCGACTCACAAAACGGAATAAAAATGCATAGAAACACATTTTTGGTGCGTTTTTAAGATTTTTATTTGCCCCCACTCCCCCGAATAAAATCAAACCCAACAACAATACTCGATACGGCCTTGGCAGCCACCCATAAAGACATTTTTTTCCTAACTTTATGTTTAATGTTGTATATTAGCTGAAGACTAAAACGGTTTATAAACACTCTTTTTTATAGTTTTTTTTTTTTACAGTCTATATACTTTAATTTATTGCTGATAATTTACAAACAGATTAAAAATTCTTAGAAATAATTGGTTCAATTAATTGACTTTTGGTGCATTGAACTAAATACATCATAAAATGAGACTTCGGTGGTTTTCCGATTCACAGAACACTGTCCCTAAGTTCCACATTGTAAATGACATAATGATAATGTAGTGAGGAATTTTTAAAATGAATGACCAGACAAATTTGACAGTGAGGCACGACATATAGGGACACGAATGATCACTTTCTAATACCATTTTTCTGTTGTTTAATAATATTTTAGGCACCTACAGAAAATTGCACCCATTATTTAGGGAGGTTTTACTTATTCAATATGTCTGGCTAGGCAAGGTAAGTTGTCCTATTTCGAAGCTCCTGATGAGCAATGGTATAGTCAGGGGGAAAGGGGGACACAGCGTTTCTCCATATCCACTTTATAAAAAATCTTTTTTATTGGTGATAACACGGGCACGTGATCTGTACGAAGAATAAAAGGATCCTAAGACAGATCTTGGAATGACAACCTAATGGGATCTGCAGGACATGTCAACCCACCCTGCATTAGATCTGTGAACGGGGCTTGTCCAACTTCCAAACGGTGATCCAACCCAGTAGGAGGTTGTTTGGACAGCGGCACACATGCAGGATGACTAGTGGCTAGGCGTGGTTGGCCCGGGCGCCTTTGGCAGCACAGGACGATCTCAGGTCTAAGGTGAGGTTTTTATGGCACTTGGTATTAACCAAGTGATACATAGCAATCGCAAATTCTGTCGGTCTGTCTGTCGGTCCCGGTTTTGCTACTTTAGGCACTTCCAGGTAAGCTAGGACGATGAAATTTGGCAAGCGTATCAGGGACCGGACCAAATTAAATTAGAAATAGTCATTTTCCAGATTTGACCATCTGCGGGGGAGTGGGGGCCGGTTAATTCGGAAAAAATAGAAAAAATGAAGTACTTTTAACTTATGAGCGGGTGATGGGATCTTAATGAAATTTGACGTTTGGAATGATATCGTGTCTCAGAGCTATTATTTCAAATCCTGACCAGATCTGATGACATTGGGGGGAGTTGGAGGGGAGAAACCTAAAATCTTGGAAAACGCTTTGAGTGGAGGGATCGGGATGAAACTTGGTGGGGAAAATAAGCAGAAGACCTAGATACGTTATCAACATAACCGGAACGGATCTGCTCTGTTTGGGAGAGTTGGGGGGGGGGGGGGGTAATTCTGAAAAATTAGAAAAAAGAAGGTATTTTTAACTTACGAAGGAGTGATCGGATCTTAATGAAATTTGAAGTTTGGAAGGATATCGCGTCTCAGATCTCTTATTTTAAATTCCGACTAGATCCGATGACATTGGGTGGAGTTGGAGGGGGGAACCTAAAATCTTGGAAAACGCTTAGAGTGAAGGGATCAGGATGAAACTTGGTGGGAAAAATAAGCAGAAGACCTAGATACGTTATTGACATAACCGGAACAGATTTGCTCTGTTGGGGGGGGGGGGGGCAAATTCTTAAAAATTAGAAAAAATGAGGTATTTTTAACTTACGAAGGAGTGATCGGATCTTTATGAAATTTGAAGTTTGGAAGGATATCGTGTCTCAGAGCTCTTATTTTAAATTCCGACTGGATCCGGTGACATTGGGGGGAATTGAGGGGGGGCTAAAATTTTGGATAACGCTTAGAGTGGAGGGATCGGGATGAAACTTGGTGGGAAAAATAAGCACAAGTCCTAGATACGTGATTGACATAACCGGGAAGGATCCGCTCTCTTTGAGGGGGGGGGGGAGAGTTAATTTTGAAAAATTAGAAAAATGAGGTATTTTTAAATTACGAAGGAGTGATCGGATCTTGATGAAATTTTATGCTTGGAAGGATATCATGTTTCAGAGCTCTTACATTACAGTTCATTACCACGAGCTGTTTGGCTATCTATTAATTCAAACAAATAATCATTAATATGCTAATCTCTTGCCTTCAACCCAGCAAAGATTTGGTAACATGTATCGACATAAATGATTACATCTGGGCTATTTAACAACAAAGATAGCTCAAACTTGAGTTCAGATAAAAAATTCAGGCCATGCGAGGTTCAATTCTTGCCAACAGAATCTCTAAGATCCCACTTTTTATTTGAATTAACATTCTTGTCTGAATGCTGGAGGTCTTTTTGAACCTTCGTTGGGTTGACTTTTGCTTGGTTGAATTTTTTCTTTAGCCGAATTTTGGTGACAGTGGAACCCTATTATATCTAACCTTTGTTCAGTTTTACTTAAGGATATTTTAAATGTATGAATCGAGTTTTCATATTCACTATCCCTCATTTGTTTATAATTTCACCTTCAATTTGGTTATCTGGCAATTGGTTTTTGTTGGGTTGTATTTTAGATTGACTTTTCTATGGGATAAACTTTGTCAATACCAGTTATAGGAACTATACACTAATACCCTGCTAAAATGGTTCAAGAGTTTGGAATAGAGTAGACCCTAACGTACCTTTCTACTTTCAATTTCTTCTAAAGTTTATAATAAGCTGAATGAGCAGATACTACAGTGACATTAGTTACAATTGTCTGTTTTTTTTTACCTTTCTCAGACTGGTAGGATAGGAAGCTGTAAAATTACAAGGCCGAGGCGAATTTCGACAGACTAACGAGCTTGGAATGATTCATAGCCTATTGACTGCGGGTTACATTTCGTGTCAGTATACCATTTCCCATTTTTTGATTTCCTATAGACAGAAGCAAGAGTCAAAGAAAATTATCGAAAACTTTGCCCTCAGCCATTCAACAAACCAAGTGTGTCCAACAAATTTGCTGGCAATGTCAGGTCCGCTCTGTTTCGGCAGAAGGCCAATTGTATAAAGGGTTTAGCAGTCTTTTTATGTTGGTGTAACGTCTTCTGACATTGGGGTTCTTACATAAAATCACGTCGCTGTACAAGAAGGGAAATAAAATTGCCCTAAGCGTTTGTCTCAAACACTACTGGTGCTGCTAAATTCACTGAGTTCTGACAGAAGGCCAACTGCATAAAGGGTAAGGACTTCTTTTCACGGCGATGCATCCTCTTGGGACAAAAGGGGCTGTACATACAATCACGTGGCCATATAAAGGATAAAAAATGGCCCTCAGAATGTGTCTCCAACTTTATTGGTGCTGCCAAGTACAATCAGTTTCGATAGAAGGCCAAGGCCAACTGCGTAAAGGGTTGGGTAATCTTTTTATGGTGAGGTATCCTTTTGAGAAAAAAGGGGTCGTATATAGAATCAAGTGGCAGTAGAAAGAGAGAGAGCGAGAGAGAGAGAAAGTAAATGCGATAAACGTTGCCCTCTGTGGGTCTGTTCAGCACTAATGGCGCAGCCAAATCCGCTCTGTTCAGACAAAAGGTCGACTGCGTTTGGATTGGCCTATCTGCTTGCCCCAACGAGGGTCGTATAAACTGCTCTCCATCGAGGGAATAAACAACATTAACGTTGTGTACAAGGATTACAAAACAAGCTATGGACACACAAACAGGAAAATTTTGCCTCAGCTATTCAAAAATCCAGATGCATCCAACAATACTACTCTCACTGCCAAATCTGTTCTTTTCTGTTCAAAATCTGTTCAAAGAGACAGCAAAAATTATTGAAAATATTGGCTTCACTCTTTCAGCAAACAGAGTGTGTCCCAAAATGTTGCTGGCACTATCAGATTTGCCCTGCACAAAAGGATAGGTCATTTAGGGATTTATTAGTCCTTCGAGATAGGTTTTACTACTTGCTAAAAAAAAAGGGCCGTACACACAATTCCGCTTTGAGGGAGCAGAGAAACAATCTATTACTGTTTCTACTGCTAATAACTCATTGTAGCACCAAACAGCCTGAGGCTAAAACAGCTACTCCCTCTCCTCCTCCCTCCTAATTTATCTAATGCCTCAATCTTTACACTCTCCCAGGAAGTTCTAATTTCCATTAAATCCTTCCTTACGACCTCCTTCCTCCCAATTCAGGGACGATCAGCTTTTCGTTTGGCCCTAAATGGTTGGCCAAAACATAAAATCTTTGGCAATCTGTCATAATTCATCCATAGAACGTACCCTAGCCTTTTCTCAAACGCTATTCCACCAAAGCGTCGTATCTGATTTTTCCATACGTCTGAAGCGATTGCCAAAAATCCTTTACTAAGCTGTTCTCAAAGGGAGGATGACCAGAATAATGTAAATCATAAGGACATAATCGTAGTTGAACCTGCGGAGTCCTGTAAATCCTTCCTTTGAATGCATCTCAGCAAACGGTTTTTGGGGATTAAATCAGAGGTTCAAAAATGTTAGATATGATGTTCTGGGGTAACATCAACCATTTGGTACATTGACTTTGATGCATTGAGTGAGCATAGAAGATTGTTTAGGTGCCTACTTGCTGAATTTCGCAAACTCAGAGCCCAATTTCACCTTCATTTCCATTTCGACTAATTCCTTAATCTACTAATTACTAATTTTCAAGACGACAAAGATCCCTTATTTCTTAAGCTTGCAACAATCCCCTCATTACTTTACCCATCTAGAGTGTTACCCATATGCTTTGCTGGTAGAAGGTTTTGACTTCTGAAAGATCGAAGTATAAATGTGATGTAGCTTTAACGAAACGGCATTTATAATTATTTAGCTTTCAAATTGAAGCGCTGTGCACGAGTACTGTCGGAATATGTCAAAAGTGGAACTGCGCATCAGTGCACCCACATACTTCAAGAAAATCAATGATTTCATATCTGTAGGGCGTTCCCCCATCGCCATCTGGGGACACACTGAACGGTCTGGGGGAGGCCCCTAAAGAGCAGTAGAGTCATGAGGCTTTCCTGAAGAAAAAAGGTTCTCTTCCCTACGTTCAGCTCAAGCTCCGACCTTTCCCTTTATCCACCATTTCAAATTGCATCTGTAATCTTATATAAATATGTATGAACAATTATGCATCTATGCACATGTGATGCAATTTAAAAGTGATAACATTGATTTGGTGTCAAGAAATGGGGAATAGAGTTGGTGTAACAGCAGAAACAAAACAATTTATTAAATCATTTAGCTTCACAATTGAAAGGTTGCACACGTACATGGTCAGCATATGTCAAAGCCGGAACTCCGCACCTGTGCACCCACGTACTATGACCCTCCTCTTTATCCTCCCCCTTTAAATTGTATCTATATTCTTTCCTGTACATGACACATTGGCGCGCTCTCTCAAGGAAGGAATAATGGATAATCTCATCAATCTTGCAGGCGAAGTATGGCAATGTCACCCTCAGCCACATCATCATCGGAGACGTCCCATAAAAGGGACTGGAAACTTATATTACCATTGACTGTAATTTGGTTTGATCTAGTCCTGGCGGTTACGACTTGACAAGATTTGAGATTGCTGATTTATAACGGCCTTTTAACGGTCTCCATTGCGTCATATTATAATTTGTGAAGTGTGAAATGAGGGGACTCAAATATCAACAAAAAAAAGTTGTAAAGTCCTGTAATATTCGAGAAAATTTAACAGTTATAAAAATTGGTCTTTCAATCGATGTTGAAATTTCTTTTTTTTTTTTTCTACTTCATTTATAAGCAATAATCAAAGGTACACACAGGAAGTTCAGAGGGGGCAATATACTGAATTAGCCCACTACTAGTAATTTTTTTATAATGTTGTTCAACCCCCCTCCAAAAGAAAGATACTACTTCCTATCCTCTAAAAATGTATGCTTATGTGCCTAAAAAAACATGGGATAAATAATTAGGGGGGAGAAATCCTGTGAATTGTCTGGGAGTGGGGAGTTAAACCACGGGAAAAGTATATTTATGGCCAGATTGAACCTTTTTTTCTGATCAGTTTTCTGAGTTCTTTTAGGCTAATATTGGTCGTATGGTTCTAATGACCATGCACAGTGGGATAGTAAGCATAAGTAACACAAAATATAGAGTTTCGCATTTATAAACATAAGTAAGAGTTTAGTTATATTAATCTGCTTGCAAATTTTTGTTTATATAGGCATGACTTTGCGCTGCAGTATGACGTCTTTCAAAGATATTAAATAAAAAAATAAGTTTTTTTTAACTGTAAGTAAGAAGCGACATTAAAACTTAAAACGAACAGAAATTACTCCGTGTATGAAAGGGGCTGTTCCTTCCTCAGCACCCCGCTATTTACGGTAAATTTTGACTTTTTCTCTAAATTCTACGTTATCAAAAAGTAAATAACTTTAGCGTAAAGAGCGGGACGTTGAGGAAAGAACAGCCCCTTTCATACACGGAGTAATTTCTAAGGAAACCTGAAACCATGTTTTAAAAACTACTTTTCGTCAATTTAAAATACCCAATAATTCGATCATAAGAAAATCAGCTAAACATGTTTACAGTAAGAATGAAAATAGGAATTATAAAATTCGTTCTTTGTAAATATATTTCCTTTTTCTTAAACTAGTTCTCCAAAGACTAAAAAAAGAAAAAGAAAAGAAATCTGCCTCAACTGATTTGGCATGCCCTAAAAGTAATATTATTAAAATGATATTGATCTTCTGGAAAATAAAAATAAATTTAAATTGAAAACATATCCCTCTTATTAACTTGAAACCCTACACATAAAATAATTCAATATCTCCTCGAGGTGCTATCAATTTTTGAATAAATCTTATGCATGAAATTCAATGGCTATAGAAAGTGCAAGAAAACTTTTTTTCGGAAAATTAAAAAATTGTATATTGACGTATATTGTATATTGAATTTTTTATAAATAAGGACCTTCAAAGGCTAGTTAAAAATGTCACATAAATTGCAAACTAATTCAAAAAATCTTAGACCACGCAAATTTAGCAACCCCCCCCCCCCAGATCACCTCCAGAAAAGAAAGCACTAAACAAATATCAAAATAGCCGACTATCTCAGAAAAAAACAGGAGGAAACAGTCACAAACTTAAACTGCACCCAACCGATCAGTTTGAAATCCTACACCTCTGATTGCGGCGAGATGTTTAATATCCCCTCGATATCCCCTGCTAAAAGGTCCCCCGAGTCTGGTCTGTTTGCCATTGTCCTCATCGTGATCAATGGAAAGTGAGATTAGATGACTATTAGTCTAAGCTGATTCAACGCTTTTAAATTGTTCTGTAAGCGAAAGCAATTCTCATCGGGAGTGTGACAATAGCTTATGGAAAGGATACTTCTAACGTGTAAACCGATCTGAGACCAACCGCGAAATTTTTTTGAACCGAAAATCGTCCCATTAGAACAGATGTAAGAGGGCAAGACAAATTGAGTTAAGATATATTTGTCAATGGGAATCATTTGTTAAGTTTCATTTATAGTATTGATGTACTAAACATACCCTGGACAAAAAATAATTAATAATAATAACGAAAATAATAATAAAACGAAAAATGAAAAAAACCAATTTTATTTGACAATTAAATAAAAAGTAGACTGCTCTGAAATACAAAATAAACTTAGATTTTTTTGTGGGGGGGGGGCTCAGACTAAGCAGCTATCTTTCCTTACGTCCTTGCTATGAGGTAAGGAAAATCACTTATTTATCAATTTTGTCAGTTGGAAATAAATATAGAATAGAAATTAGGTTTTATTTTTAATTTTCTGCGGCTACATCATTAACAAGGGATTAGTTAAAGTATTATGTTCCGAAAAGTGAAAAGTTTGAGGAATTTTGTCAAAATCACATTTTTCTGGTAAATTTTCTCTTTTTTATTTCTTTCTAATTTTCAACTATCACAAGTCAGAAGGCCTAAAAACACAGTTTGGGTATGAGAAGAAGGGAATCCCCGAGATCAAGGTTTCAAAAAAGTCCTGCACGCGATCCAACATTTTTTTTTTGTTTAATTCCACCTTATTGAGTTTTATAATTAAAAATAAACGAGTTTTATAACAAACAATAACAAGAGCACATACAAAGCAGCTACAGGACTTTCGTAAAATAAAAAAAAACAATCTTGTAAATGACCTACAATTGCACCCCGGGGCGCTATTAAAACTCTCATTGTTCCTCCATTTTAACTATATTCTTAGTGACATTACAAAATTACAAGGAAACGCGCTTTAACTTACCAAAATATCCTTTTCTGCGTGCCATAATCTCGGTTTACCCCCTGAATGATGTAGAAGTCCATGCATGGCCAAGCCATTCTGGTCAGGAGACTAAAAAGAAAGGTCATAGTTTTATATTCTTACCTTACAATAACTGCAGCTGGGCTGTTGGGCCCAAAAAGTCACATAATCCAAAATATATTAATACTATGTTGGCTAAGGTGATTCCAAAGGCTTTAAAGCGTTTACTATTCCTTTCTAGTGATGCCTGGGTTTACATTGTTAATCATCTAGTATCGGTATGCGTGTACTGGTAAGCGTGTAGCCGAATATTTGGGAGGAGATAAAAAAAAGAGTTTCTTTACTACAAACTATTCATTTATTCTGCAAAGTCTATATACATGGTTTGAAAATAAACACAGGAGAAGAACTTGTGGAAGTGCTGCACGAGAGGAACTACCTTAAACACTTCTAAATCCGTATATAAAATGACTTCCAAGGTTCTTAGAAACAAATTCTACTATATTCAAATTGTCCGGATTCCACTTTCTGGTATTATAAACCTAGTTTTCCTGATTCCCATTTTCTAAGGACAAAGCATTATAAATTCCACAAACCCCAAAAATATCCCCCTTGTATCCCTGGCCATGGAGCCTTTCGAGGGGGAATAAGTGTATTGTGATTCAATTTTGAATTGTATTATGTATTGTCTTATATTTAATAATAAACTTCAATCTCTTTCTCTCTCTCCCTCTCCGTGTCCTACTTAGGGTTCTAGAATCCAATATATATTGTAAGATAACATCAACCCACATTACATCAAAATTAGGTGGCATGTTTCCTGCTCCAACGCTTACATTCAAAAGTTTACAAGGCGGTATGTTGCATAGCACAGATTATACAAGGAAATTGGGAAAACTTAATAATGTATTTTTACTGGCACAAATGATCCATTATTTATACACGGGTTATTTTTCTTTTATTTAATCAGGAGCGGGCAGAGGAGAAGCGGGGGGCGGGGGAATCCAACACCCCCAAAATTAAACAAATTTGGAATTCTTGGGCATTTCTAATTGGAATAAAGTCTGCATTTTTATTATTGCCCCTCTTCCTAAAACTGCTTAATACATGCCAGTATCTACTAAACGGCAAAACGACTACGCTGTCAAACACTCCATTTCCCAGCTATTTCCGTAAGTGGTTAAGAGGACATACAGTATTAAAAAAAAACAAAAAAAACTTGTATTTTGAGAAACAAATAAGATAGGAGGGGGATAAAACCTATCGATAGATATTGCGTAGTTCAAAGGATTCGGGGTTTAAACATAAATTTTACTAAGTATGCACGGTCGTATCTGGAGGAAAGGTTGGGGGGGGGGTTGAACCCCCGCCAGGAATTTCTGTCATACTCTTAAGAACCGTACCTGAAATGAATATAAACACATTTTTGATGTATATTTTTCACCCCTCCCCCGAAAAAAATCCTGGATACGGCGCTGCCCATAACACCCTCTGAATTACCTCAATCGATGCCATCTGGTCTACTTTTTCTCTCTTAATTCATTTGAAAGAGGTTTTCTTTTCAAACAGCTTTGAAAGATACGTAAAGAAGCCCAGGATTTTTGAAAAGCTTATCCGACATAGAATACTTTGAAACAGAAAGGCTAATCTGCTGCAGAGGAAATTCCATGCGAGTGGCCAGTGGCCAAAAAACAAAACATGGCCAGTGGCCAAAAAACAAAACACGACTTATTCTAAAAAAAATTATATTTCAACCTGTAATATTAAAAAACAAAAGTTCTTAGTGCACAGGGCTCCAAATCTTAAATAGAATGTCCAATTCCAACAAAAAAAATGTATAGTTTAGAGGTAATCATATGAATGAATTCCTTTTGTAAGTGATCATCAAAGTAAAAAGTGGTATTTATAAAGATTTTGTAGACACTAATAACAGCGACTACTTATGATATGGAAATAATTATATATAATTTAAGGCTATCACCCATTACTACTATGATTTTTTAAGAACTTCAATTCAACCATGAGGGAGCAATTATTGTTTATAATTGGAGAAATTGTTCCAGCACTGCCATCCCAGCCAGGCGGGCATACAAGCTTTGACTGGCTGTGTAAGAGAGTTTCGGAGGAATCTTCGTTTTTAGGGGGAGGGGGCAGGTCAAAAGATCCCATCCTGATTATATGCCTTTTCTCAATCTTGATAAAATTATGTCAAGTCAAATACAGTTTAAGAAAACAGAGTTAGTATATACAAAGTTGAATTTTTACAATTTGATCTCACATACTGAACTCTAACACTATGAAACCAGTTATTTGAACATTTAATTTTAAGAACTTAATACGAAAATACCTCTTCATTTAAAAAAAATGTAGTAAATATAGAAAAACAAGACAATTCAACCACATGATACATGAGGAGGGGGGCTGTTTCTCTTATGTTTTGAGGTACTTATGTATTATAGCCGCCCACTCAAGAAGTGAAATTAGGTTAATCCGAATAAAATGTACCAAAATATGATGAAAGTATAAGATTTTAGTAACAAATTTATGCACTACAACCAAGAATTTTTTAAATCAGGCCGCTCAGAACATATTATATGAAATACCTAAACTAATTACCAACTCTACAAATTAAATATTTAATTAAAATATACCTAAAACAGGCTAAGTACCTGTTTTAAAATTAAAATGCTAAAAAATTGTAATTTTGTGACTTTAACATGAATAAACGACCCCCCTTCCCCCGAACAAAAATCCTATATAAATCCTTGGTCTTAAATCCTCCCCCTCCCCCCAACCATCCCCGACCTCTGACAAAATATTTTACGTGCATACGATAAAAAACAAAAGTCAAAGCGATGATTACACTCGCTAACTATGAACTTGCTCAACCATCGACATACTTCATTGATCGTTAGTCTTAACTATTCCTCCATGACGGTGCAATATTTGGTTGTAGAAAATAAAAGTTAGTAAAAAGGAAAAAAAAATATTTTCAATTTGTGAAGAGCAGCAGACACAATCTCACCCTTTTAAGTAAGCTTAGAATTTAAGGTAAAAACAATATCGGACCACTGGGATCTGAAGTTAGTGATGTTAGACTATAACAAGTTAATGAGACTGAAAAAATATAATTAAAAAAAAAATAAATGGGCAAGATTGAAAAATAAGCTTAAAAGTGAGGATTCCGAATTGAATAATATTTAAATTAATAGTTGTTAGATTGAAAATATTGTGCAGCATAGAAACAAGACTGAAAGTAATATTTATAAGATTAAATTAAGTACTGTTTTCCGAGCATATCCCCCTTTCCAAGTACATATAGACGAGATACCCATTATATTTGCATGATATATATTATTATATATAATGCATATTAAATATATTACATAGAGCTCCCCTGTGGTTTTCTTTTAGGACAAGTTTCACCACCCCCTGGGTAATTACCAAGTTAATTCCTACCCTTCCTTATAACTTACAGGTTAAGGTTCTTATAATTTTACTTTTTTGTATTTTTAAAGTTTCCTCTTAATCCCCCCCACTCCCGCCCCCTCCCAAAAATATTCTAGTATCTTTCTTACCCCCTCCTCTCTAAATCAGTTCCTTCAGGCATGTCAGTCTCTCCTCAACAAAATCTGTTATGACTCCCATGCCCCCCCCCCCAAAAAAAAAACACATAGAAAAACAACCTATACAAAGATCCGAAATTTCGCAGTTTCTTGAAGTCAGTAAAATCAAGGCGGAAAAAATGCAAATGTGGGTCTTTTATATTACACTTGGTCCATCCCATCATTGAACACATTATTAACTTTAATCACGTATAGATCCTTTCAGCGGAGTTCCGACTGTCTGTCGGGAACCTCAGCGGGGCGCCAGCTACCACATTGAGGGTAGAGTTTGGGTATATACCCAGCCATGAATTGAAACCCCAAGCTATTAGATGAAGTGTCAAAGTCGGACAGACAAAACAAACCTTATTACTTGGCTAATTATTAGAGATCGATTTGAGTTTATGAAAGATAAATGAGTGTTTACATGGGAAGGAAAAGTTGTTAAAATGGTACCAAGTAAAAATGGGGTGATTTTTATATGTCATTGAAGGCCTTTCAAAATAGGTACGCGAAAAAAAAGATTTTGGCAGAAAATCAAGCCGTTTTCTAGACTTCTTCAGGGCAGCAAAATAATAGACTGCAACAATTTTTTTTAGCAATTTCTCTGGTTATTGCAGACTTATTAGAAGGATATGGGAGGGATCATGCTTGTGGCCCCTCATAATTTTGACCTCTATTTAATAAAAAAAAAACAAATAGATGTAAAATCTATTTATTATTTTGCAGGATCATCCTCCCTCACCCCCCCCCCTAGAAAGATTGTTGCGTGTAACTTTGCCAAGAGATTCTGCTCCCTTTTAAACCCCTGGTTTTAACAATTGATATTATTTTTCTAATAAAGTTCATAATAATCATGTTTCCAAAAATTTCCTCTCCCAGAGATAAATTTATGTATACGTGCCGGGTTGTATTTATATTTGTTATTTTAGGAACTTTGCATAGAATTTGATTAAGTTTAAGGAAAAATAATTTCAGAGCAAAAACAAGCATCTACAGGTCGTTCTTTCAGGGGGAACCACAACTACTAAAAAATCACTGCAGCACCGAACCGCCGGAGGCCAACACAGTCGTGCACGCTCCTCCTAAATCCCAATCTATTCTTGGCTTCCCTCTTTACCTCCTCCCAAGAACTTTCGAATGTCTTTAAATACTTTCTTACGACTTCTTTTCACCCCATTCGGAGAGGACCTAGTGTTTGTTTGACCCAAGATGGATGGCCAAAAAGATGATCTTTGTCAATCTGTTATGCTTTATCCGCAAAATGTGTCCTAGCCATCTAACACTTTCTCTCATTGCAGCGATAGAAAGTGGGATTTTTTACTTTTTTACAGCTTACTGTTTAAAATACAGTCAGTCGAACGGGTATCCCAACCCATCAAAAAAACACAAAAACTACTGGATTGTCTAAAAATTACGAAAAAGTATAGGAAAATAATAAAAAGCTCGATATTAGAGGGGAGAGTGTGGGGAATCAAAGCCCCGTTCCTCCGTATGCCCTGGCTTGAACGAAATTTTGCCTTTTGGCTACATCCTCTCTTTAAAACACCAGATTTGCTTCCGTTTTCTAACTAAAGATAGTTTTAAGTAAAATACAAAAATCGAATGGGCTAATCAGCGGCTAATACAACAATGGAGAATCCATCATATGAATCAAAGCCGGAGTTCTTTTTTTTTCTCAGAGGGATAAACTTAAACTTTGCCGTCCCCCTGCCACCCCATCAATACTACAAACGTTATAATATTTGCCCCAAATATTGCATTTTATACTTTTTTTGCCACCCCCAGGGTGCGCCAGTCGGGGCACTTGCCTCTCTTCCTTTATTATAGCCTAAGGGACTATTGAAATTAAACAATATTCCCTGTTTAGGCTTCCATATAAACCTCAACTTTCTAATCTTTGAAACCCAACGGACTAACCTCGGTCTACTGAAGTCAACAAGTAGTATGTCAGATGAATTTAGTGGCGAAAAGGTAGACTTTTAAATATGAGCCTTATTTCAATATCAGTAAACAGTCTAAGTAATTAGTATGAAAAATATAAGGATAAATTCTAAAAAAAACTCTTAACCTAAGGGGGAAAATGTTTTAAAACCCCCCTTTTCCTGTTTCTTTTCTAAGCGGAAATTTAAATTAAAAAATTTTCCTCTTCAGAATTCCGGATTTGCTTCCACTTTCTAATCAAAAACTAAATAGGTAGTATGCACAATCCTTAAACCCAACGGACCAACCAGGGGCTATGGTATCAAGGGGCAATCCATCTTAGAAATTTAGAAGCATACTTTTGCATATGAATAATATTTTCAATATCAGGGAACAATCTAAGTGAATAGTATTGAAAATATACAAACTATACGGTAATCACTAAAATTTCCCAGATCTCAGGGGGGATGGAGTCTCGAAGTCTCCTCTCCATTTGCTTGGCCTAAATGGGCAATTGAACTAAAAAAAGGCCTCTATTTAAAATTATAGATTTGCTTAAACTTGTAATCAAAAACATAAATTGGCTGCATGTCTAATCCTAAAACCCGACGATCTAGTCAGGGGCTACTGAAATCAAGGGGCAATCTATCACGTGTAAAATATCTATTTTTACATATGAACTATATTTCAATATTAATGAACAACCTAAGTATGGAATATATAAGAGATAAATCATAAGAGCCTCAATACTTCAGTGGGACAGGGTTTTAAAGCCCCCTTCTCCCTGTTTTTGTCCAAGCGGAAATTTAAATTCAAAAATGCTCCCCTCTTCAGAATTCTGGATTTGCTTTTACTTTCTAATCAAAGACTAAATAGGTTGTATGTACAATCCTTAAACCCAACGGACTAACCAGGGGCTAGTGAAATCAAGGGGCAATTCATCATATGAATTTAAAGTCCTACTTTTACATATGAGCAATATTTTCAATATCAGTGAGCAATCTAAGTGAAATGCCAAATGTAAAATGGATTGACATGATTATCGTATAATCTGTTCAGTCGCCTGTAAAATTGTCATTGACTGATGCAATGACATGGAATTAAATCAATCACTTGGATACGTGCCAAGTCAACGTTTGTTGTACTTTGAAGCGACAAAACTAACCTTCTAGGTGACAACTTGAACCTAATTTATTTATACGTGAAGAAGTAATAATAGAATGTATAAACACAGAAAAATATCTTTTTACTAATTCAAAATTTTTTTTTTAACAGAAAAGCGTGAGTTCCCTCAGTTCGAGAATAAAATGATAATTACTCAGCGGCATTTCAGTGAGATAAGAAAATGTCTTTTAATATGCATTAGGAAACAGGAAACAATAATAATTAAAAATATGAATAACATAAGTTTATGGATCAGACACGTTTACAGGGGTTTCTTTGGGCAACTTGGCCCCCATCCCCGAAATATCCAATATGTTGTAATTTTGCTGAGTTTTACAGTTTGTCTCTTTATGACTTAGGTTTTTTTTTCGAGCTTACCCACACACTCAACCCAAAATGAGTTCTGTCGTGTGTTCCATAATTAAAAGTTTATGTGGGGGTATCAGGGCCTGGGATAATCACAATCTTAAGAAATCGAGCGTGGCATCCAGGATTTTTCTTTGGGGGGGGGACGAAATTCTTTTTAAAACGCATCAAAAAAATTTTTATAAGCATTTCTGTTTTGTTTTTACGAGTCCAACAAAAATTTCGGCGGGGGCGGGGTTCAAACCCCTTGATACCCCTGGATACGGTAATCGATATCAATATAAAGAAACGTTAGTAATCGTTTCTTGTATTAGTATTAAAATAAAAAAAATGACTCTATTATAATATTCATAGTATTTTTCGAAAATATTTCCTTTTTATGGTTTTGATCGCTCTGTTTTGGATATGGTACGTACAAACAATATTTTGGAAGGGGATGGGGCCCAACTAAAAAATCTGATGTAACTTTACCAGACTTGGTCAATGTTGCCGTATGAAACCGTAAAAATAAATTAGTATTATCATTTAGTTAAATTTGACAAGGCATTCCGTAAAAAAAAAGAGAAAAAAAATATCAAGCATAAGCAGTTCGTTGATCTCCAAAAAACAACTACATTTTCGAAGGAAAGATACGCATTTTTAAGCTATTAGACACTATGTCCTTTTAGCTTAGTTTTTCCTTCTTTTTTTTTAATTCACCAACTACTAGCAGAAGGTCTAAACCGTCTAGGTCTAAACAGAAAGCAGGTTGTCCTCAGTTGGGATGGGGAGAAGTCGTAAAGACAGACTTAAGATAAATAGGAACTTTCTGGGAGGGTGTAAAGAGGGAGGCTTTGAATGGACTGGGATGGAGAAGGAGCGAGCGTAGCTGTGTTGACCTCAGGCAGCTTGGTGCTGTGGTGAGTTGTTAGTAGTAGTAGTACTACCAGAAAATATCTACCTGCAAATAAAGGTCTTATTTGTCAATAATTCCCGATTTTTCTTAATCTGATACATAACCAATTGGAATAATCAGGTATATTTTTCACTGTCCGTGGTACTTAAAAAAATACCCATATTAAATAAGTAAAAGAAGCAGAAACGTGTTTTACTGTAATTTTAACCAGGTCTTTCTGTTTTTTGCGTTTAGCTGTCGACTGAGAACGAATTATTCGTGTTTAAATTATAGAAGAAAAAAAACAAAACAGCCGGCTTAGTTTGAATTCAAGGAACTTCAAATTCAAATGCATGTCGAAATTTTTTTGGGAGATAATCACAATAAAGAAAAAGAAAATAGATCTTGGTCTAGTTTCCGGCTTCTTACTAAAATCTCCGTTTTTGTTGAATGAAAATATTGTCAGTTCTAGTAACAACAAATGAAAATGCGCACTAACATATGCTGAAACTAAGTTTCAACACAGACTTTGAAGAATCGACCAAAAAAGAGAGAAAAAAAGATAACCATTTTTACCACAGATATTGGTAAAAATTTTAGTTCTAATAAAGAAACTTTTAATCAAATAAAAATATTCGCTCTTCAAAAACTAAACAAAATAAAACAAAGCCAAAATTGAAATAAATTATGTTTTAACAAATGCTAAGAAAATTATTGATAATAAAAAACAACAACTAAGGCACTAATATATAAAGAGTCAAATATCGATAACCATTACAATATTTATGTTTATTTTTTACAATTTATACTATATTATTTATGTTTATTCATATTTATATTATGCAGAAACTTCTTTTAATCTACCAATTCAATTCTAAAAACTGAGATTTTAACCTGCAAGCTGGAATGTTGTACTTAGCTTACATTCAAGAAAACTTCAAGAAACTTAAAGAGGGTCGTACGCCATTTTCACTTTATGGCAAAAATCATGGAAATAATGAAAAGGGGCTAAAAATAAGTTTTTCGCGGCCTAGTCCAAGGAAAGCTTTAATCCTACCCTCCCAAAAACTGACTTCATTTTCCGATGAAAAAAAGGAGAAACACATAACCAAACAACAAAACATCAAACAACAAAAGTATATAATTTTGACATAGGTTTATTTCCTAAATATTCTATATATTTAATATAATACATATTTAGTATTATAATATTTTTAATAAATATCATATAATATAATGTATAATAATTATAGTATATAATGTGATATATAATAAATATTTTATATATTTAATGTGTTACTCATTTGTTCTCCTTATCTAATCTCAGGCAACAGTAAACTATGACTTGGGAGTATTTTCAGTTTAAGTTTCAGGTTATTAGTATAGGAGCATGCGCAAAACAAAAAAGATTATCAAAATGACAAAACATTGAATTTTATGAATGTTTTGGTACTTTTTTGGGGCGGGGGTAAGCAGATAAAATGATGTGGTTAAATATTCCTCCTACTTATAAGCACGTGTTTCTGAAGCATGTTTTGGCTAAAGGTAATAATCTCTGTTTTTAGATCACATTTGATGTATTGAAGGCAGTTTTGATGTAACAGTTGTAACAGCTTCAGGCTTTAAAAGCCAATTTCGGCCCACAAGTTAAAATGCCAAGTCCTATCCAAAACTACATGCATTTTATCAGAGGTTTGAAAGGTATCTAGTTTCAATCAGTATGTCTTATATAATTTTGTCATTCTTGAAGATGCCGATATGTCTAATCCTACTTTTAGCTATTATGTAGGAACGGATGACATGACAAAATAACAAAGAAAAATTCGGCTTAAAAAAGCAGAAAAGTCCCCCTTCTTTTTTTTAGAAAAATTCTTTATGTCCAATCGACTGGAATAAGTTGTGTCAACAGATTATGTTGATTCAATGGTCAAGGGGATAAAAACTTCACCCAACTTGAATTATTTCATTTATTGCTTGTGAAATCTAGATTGCCTAAAGATGTCATTTTGAGGGGTTTGACACTCTCTGTCGCAAGTTTGGTGGTTCTGAGCTGGTACTTATGTATTATACCGCAAACACTCAAGTTTATGCTCTGTAAAACTCGAGAAGAAACCGAATATAGAATAAAGATAGATATATCTATCTCTAGATATATCTATATTCGAATATAGAATATATTAATAGAAATAGATAGAAATTATCTATCTCTATTAAGAAACAATTAGTTTACGCTCAGTGAAAAACAAGTGGCAGGCGACAGAATACATCGGAATCATATAATTTGAGCTGTATATTTGCACATTAGGGGGTTAGAAGTTAGGTTACCCCTTCTAATGTGCAAATATATAGCCCAAGTTTTTCTAAAGTATTATATTTTCATCATGTTCTGGTATTTTTCATTAGGATTAACCTATATTCATTTCTTGAGCGCTGGCGGTATAATACATATACATATTTGAGCCTCTTATTTAGTCAAGGTTTTAGCCAGGGTTTTAACTTTAAGGTCTTCTGTCCAGGCGCGTAATGAGAAGAGGGGGGCTTTGAGAATATACCCCTGAACACCTCAAAGCTACTGTAATAGTTACCATAATTTCCGGTATTTGCCACAGGATTTCCTTTTTTTCTTTTATTTGAATTTTAGCCACAAAAAAAATTCTTGCTACGATGCCGCGCTTGGCCTAATTCTCTAGCTATCTTTTCGCAGTCATTCGAAAGTTTTCTTGGGGCACAAAAAAACCGTATCTAGGGGGTAGGGGTTGTAAACATAACAAAAACGAATATAAAATATTTTAAATGTATTTTTGTGATGATTTTTTTTGTAACCTCACACCCTCCGAACAACATCCTGGCTAAGGCCTTGGACATGAGACAAAGTTCAAAAAATAGGCAGAAAAAAAACTACTGATAGTATTGTTTTTAGATACATGAGCAAAGAAGTATATTTTTTTCGTTCATTTTATTTAGAACGATACAAGATAATTCGCTTTCAATGAGACATATCAGTTTTAATTCGTGTAGCGACGTCGCTTGGTTGTTTCCGCTCGATAGAACTTAGTGTATTCTTCAGGGCTTCGCTTAACTCGACATCTTTTCTACAGTAGCTCCAGTGGCGTGGATTATTTTTTCAGCTAGACAATCCCGCAGCGAAAATTAGTCCGATAGTACCCTCTCAATTGTCAACTATATCGACATATGTCAAGTATAATCCCTGTTCTCACAATATATAAAATAAGCAGCAATAAATAATACAAACCCATACTGATTCTTAATCCTCTTATGGAATGTCATCAGACACCATAGAGATACAAGGTGCTTCAACAATCGATTCCAACAAAGGTATCGCACTTGAGAAGGGTTTAACACTCACATCAGCCCGAATATTTGTATACTTAACTTTCAATAGGGATTATGGTGATATTTTTATTTCTGAGGATTTGGCAGCTTTTTCTAAGATGTCAAAATTTATTGGTAATTCAGAAAAGGAAGATATCTATTAAAATACGCCAATACAAGGACTCACGCTAAGGGAACTTTCATAGCCGTCTACATCAGGGGTGGGGGATATACTGCTTCTTTATTGCTGGTTTCCGATTTGACATGGGGAAGTGCTGCCTCAGAGAGGGAGCCCATTATTAAATTTTACTAAAATTTTGAAAATTAATTTTCATTTTCAGAAATATCACCATTACAAAGACTTAGTTAAGGGAACTTTTTTAAAACTTAGCTTCAGATGATATTCCGCTAAAGTCACTCATTGTTTCCCTCATTACATAACCTACTAGAACTGAGGAAGGCGAGGGGGAATAATGACTGGGTGAGAGACGGAGAGAACATCAGGAGAATACACATTTTTGATTCTTTTTTGCAATTTTTGAACAAAATGTTCGGCCTCATGAGTATCAACTACAGCAAATTTTATGCTATTATTAGATGTCTGGTTTGAAGAATAAATACCCATAATATGAGGAGACTATGTTGAAGCAGAGAGTGTAGAGGGGGCTTGGAGTTGGTGAATCTCCCCTATCAGGACATAAATTTTCACGATTTTCTCATCATTTCCAGATAACTTGTTGGTTGTCACGCATGATAATATTTTGTCCACTAAAATTTGTTGCCCATCAACCCCACCCAAAACAAAGAAAATTCTCGTATATGTATCTGCCTTTAATTGAAGTGGTAAAAGCCAGTAGGCGGTGACTTACATTTAAACTGAGTCCAGTATTTTTGAAGGTTAACAAAGGGCCCTCATGGCTGTCGTGGTTTCTGAAAATAAACTACAGACTAGAGTTCTTCAGCACATGATAAGGGCACACCCAAATTACTTGGGTGCCAAAACCTTTGCTTGCCCTCCTAAAGTATAAATTGATACAGCCATGGATTCATTCCATCAAATACCAGGTAAAACAGATGTTTAAGACATATTTATGAACTAGGAGCATATCATTAATATTTGATGGTTTGGTGCTATGCTAAAAAAGCCGACTAGGGGCCGAGCCCTTAATCAGCCAAGTATGCGAAATTTTATTTCATTTAGGAGGATTCTGAGGGGACGGGTGCAAATCTGGGGACGGGCCAAAAATATTCTAACTATATAGAAAATATGTATTAAATTGTTCGGAAAAGCATCAAACTCAGAATTTTTTGAGGGAGGAGGGTATATCTAATTCACTTTCCTAGTCACTTCCACCAAATTCTAGAAACTTAATAATAATAATGATAATATTAACAGCAAGTTTTATTATAAGATGAATAAGGCCATGCAACACAATATTCTGTAAATCACAGTTATATATTTGCAATATCACAGCTCAAAAAATAATCACCTCTACTTCTAAAAACAACAAAACATAAAAAACGCACACACACACAACATTAAACTATTCTCCTTTATTTGCCACTTTATTAGTATATTTGCAAGCCTGAAAAAATTATCCCTTTTAAAGTCTCTACAGGACCCCGGAGAAATCCAGTGTTTCACCATCAAAAAAATTACTTGTTAAATGAATATATGCCACGCTGCTAGAATATATGCCACATCAAATGGGACCTCCCAAAAATTGCTTCTTAATTGATAAAGCTGCCGCCACGCTGCTAGAATATATGCCACACCAAATGGGATCTCACAAAATTGCTTCTTAAATGAGAAAGTTGCTGCCACCCTGCTAGAATATATGCCACGTCAAATGGGACCTCCCATCCTCTTTTGTAAGTATTGGATCTGTTCCCGTGTATTTGCTTTTACCTTTTAATGTTGTTCGTGTGAAAAGGCGAACATCCGAAAATGGAGGCCCCCTGCCTGGACTAAATAAGTGACAACTAGGTAGTAAAGATGGACACCAGCGATAAGATTCTTATTTGATTTGGTCAAGTGTTCAAGTACATGACCCTTCACATTATAACCATTGTGGTATCTGATTTTATTTTAACCTAGGTAGCCTCATTGGCAATAAAGATTCAACGAAGTACTTCTGCTAATGCTAGTTATTTATTGCTCCCCGACAGTGGCGTCGATTCACGAAAATGTAGGGGGTGATACACAATATATTCTTCTTAATATAGAAGGGTTAATTTTGTTTTTTCTTCGGTTTTCTTCAATGAGAGCCAAAAAATGGATGTTTCAATAAAAATATCACAAACATACATTCCTTAAAATTTAGGGAGCAAAAATTAGGAAGGGGTATAAAGTCCCCCCAATTGACTTCCCTACTTTTGACATCTTGAAAAATTCTTTGTTCCCTGAAAAATGTCATCAAAGATTGTTTTTATTTAAAAAAATGATAAATTTGCCCTTCCCCTAGCTAGCTGGTTGTCCCCCCTAGGAATATCTTCCATCTACGTCCATATTAATGAATTCAATGGTAAGCACATATTGTAAATTTCTAAAAAAAACAACAGAAAAATGAGGGAGGACGCTGATGCTGCCTCCAAATCCGTGCCCCTTGCCTCAATATGTTTACACAGCTATACATATTTTCTTTTGTTGAAAATATTTTTATCCTTTTTTACTCTTTTTTAGACTTTGTCCCTACTCCCTTACTAAACCATGGAATAAATCCTCCGTATATGCTCGATAAAAAAAAATTGAATGGTATTATCAGCTATTAGTTCCTTTTTAGGGTGTCAATTTATTTTCAAATACCCACTGATGAATTAGTTCAAAAAATTTCATTTCATTTCATTTTGAGTGAGTGATTTGAACAATCCACCGTGGATATGGCTTCTACAATATTGTGAAAATGTCTCATAACCATCAGAATGTGAATTTATCAATTGGTAACTAAACATTTGTTTTCGTTCTTTTTTGATGCCTTGAATAAGCCCCACCTTTTTGCACAAACTAATTCATTTTACAGTAATATATCTAAAAATGACTATTGTATCCGTTTTATTGTTGAGAAATGGAAGTCAGGCTTAATTTATAAGATGGTTTTTAGTCACCAAGAATAGGAATTACCTACTGATGATTTGTTCCTATTCTAAATACAGTTAAATATATTGACAATATTTATATAAACATACTGCCTTGAACTATTTATGAATATCGCCTGGTTTGTACTAAGTTACTCTGATAACAGAAAACAGGGGGGATGGGAAATATTTAAAACGGTAAATTTATTTTTAATTTCTACAGATTTGTCGGGAATATCGTAAAAAAACAACCTGGGATCGTGACAAAAGTTAGGCCCCAAACTCTTTAAAGTTATTTAATAGAACAGATTACATTTAGAATAAAATACTAAAAACTATCTAAAATAAAAAAATAGTTTATTTTGTTTACATATACCTAAAAAGACTATCAATAGTATTTTCTATCCCTCGGGGGAAATTGCAACAGATTTTTTTTATTTTTTTTTACACATAAATATTCAGAAAAATCAGCTGTGTTTTGTTTCTGTCAGTATTGTGTTTTAAGTTTGTTTTTAAAATCTCTTGTCAGCCTATTCTGGGTTGCCCAAAGCACCAACACCTAATCTTCCTAAAATATGCTCTGATGCACTAAATTGAACAACAACCTCCACGGCCTTGAAGGCAGATTTTTTAGAAGACGAAAAAAACAGTTTTCCATGCTGATTTGGGGAAAGTTTTTCATGTCAAATCTGATACCTCATCGACGTTCGGTCTCGACGGTATCAAGCATTAAGTTCATTCTTAAAATGTGATCCGAGCCTGATCTGGGGAATCCATTACACCAGTACTGAGTTGATTTGAAAAATGGAAATTACATCAACCAGATAAACATACTAAGTATGGGTAAATGGGACCGCAATGTAATAAAAACAGCTTACAAAAAATGCGTAATTTCAAAATTCTCATGATTCAACTGGGTATTAGATGGCATTATAATCCGTTGTCTATTTTTGCTGATTTGAATAGAATTTCCAATTTTCATATTTTCCAACATACTACCGAAATGCTAAATCAGGTTTTTTCTCATAGTTCTGTGGGTTGTTTCATTTGCTATACCCTAGAATATAGTTGATTGTTTTATGCTTAGGGTTTGGGATATTGCGATCTTAGACACGATACGGCTGTCTTTTCATCAAATCAACCAGTTTATATGCAATTTTGGTCAGGAATATCAGTCAAAGCGACTATTAAAAAATACTTAAGTGCAATTAAGGCAACCGGACCTGAAACTTAAATCGGTCCATCGCATGATATGCAGAGAATACGGTTTAGCATGGCCCGAACAGGGAAAAAACAAATCTTGTCGGCGAGTTGACGAGGGGAGACGCTTTTTAGGTTGAAAATCGACTTAGAAAAATACTAAAGAGACACTATGTCATAATTAATGACAAAACTGTGACATCATAGCTAAGATATTAAGAAAAATTCGAGATGGATTGCTAGAGTACAGAAATTTGATTTTGAGGAAGCCTAGAGTGCTCAATGAGTTTAGTTTAAAAAATGCCTGTAATAACACATAAATCGTAATAATAAATACTGTTTATAAAAAATGTGTTAGATTTTCTAATTTTTGATGAGATTATCTGACCTGAGAGGCAAATTGACTTGGAAAAATGTTAAAGGGACATAAAGTCATAATTAATGACACAACAGTAACATCATAGCTAAGATATTAAGAAAAGTTCGAGGTGGATTGCTTGAGTACAGAAATCCGAATTTGAGGAATTCTGGACGGATCAATGAATTGAACTTTACTGAGAAATAGTAGCGGTAATATTTAAATAACAAATATTACTAATAAAAATATGACTCTTTAATAAATAATGGGCTATAAAGCGACCTTTCCCACATTTCTATATTTCATGACGAGAACTTAGGGATTCCAGGAAATAGGGCAGGTGTGAAAATAAGCTATATATGGATGAGGTGGAGGAAAGAGTATACGCGACTGTATTGGCCTCTGGTGGGTTAGATATACGTTGTGTTTTCAGTAGCACTAATGACGCTGTATAATTATTCAAGTATGTACACTGGAATATGTCTCAAGGGTGATAAGCTGGTATGAATAAATAAATTCAAGAGCCCCGAAAAATGGGCTTATTTTATGAAAATACACTGAAGCATAAATAGCTAGTGATTTGGGGGAAAAGGGAAATACAAAGTACCTTCCCTATAAAAATACCTGTAGCAATTCTTGGTACTTGTCGGTTATTGGAAACACACTCAAGAATTACGGTGTGCACTTTAAGACAAAAACGGATTTCCCTAATCCTAATAGAAATATATCAAAACAGAGAAGGGCACTGTTTTGGGACGCTGGGGGGACATAAGTCCAACCCTTCACCAGCTAGTCAAGGACCATCAGGTCTACCGCTGAAATAAATGCTGTCAAAATAGAAATATACCAAAACATGATGAAATATAGTTCTTTATTAATAGGATAATGGGAACTACTGCAGAAAATTATTCAAATCAGATCCTTATGAAATATAACAAAACACCATGATAAAATATTGCTTTAGAAAAAAAAATATGGAAAACTAACCTAACCTACCCCAACCCCCACCCCGGATGTGCAAAATGGTTTTTGTCTTACAGAGTGGAATGCTTGAATGTGTTCATAATAACCGACTAGTACCCAATTCTTATTAGTATAAATATCTTGACATTGTGTATTTTGTCAAACGGATGGAATTGAAAAATTGAACTGTAGAAATAGGGGTATGGTCTTATAATAATACAATTCTTATTCGGAGTATAATAAATTTCTAAAGAGAAAAAAAAAGATAAGCCAAGCCTTATACAAGGTATCTTGACCTCTTGAAATGTCAACCTTAATCTATAGATTTGTACTGTTTTCAATAAAGCACTCTCGGCAGCATCGGAACAAATTCATTTTTCTATAGCCATTTTCCACCTTAAAATTGACCCCTCCCCCTATTCCGCCTACAAAAATAATCATTAATTTTATCCCTAAAAGATTTCTCACAAAATTACCTTAAATTACAAAAGATAGGGCTTTTTTTCCAGTATACAATCCATCTCCTTATTTCTTTTTATTCACCATACATTTTGTTTATTGATTTATAGATATAAGTTTTTTAATTTTTACTTTACTAAGAAAAAAAAACTTTTTCATTGATCTTTTTATTTAAGACACATTTTGTTTTAACCACTGTTTAAGGCTTGTTTGTTGTTTGTTTTTCTGTGTTTTATTTGACATAAGGAGTAAATTCGGTTCTACTAGATAAACTTTTTAAAATAGGTATCATCTTATTATTTTACCTTCCTCTCCAAATTTGACTTCCTTTATTTTTGGCGAATTTGAAAGTATTGTTTTAATTCCCAACGAAGCTTCTGTTACCAAAATGTAGGTCGATGACAACAAAGTGAAAAAAAAAAAGAAAGAGACAATACACTGTTCTATACTTCTGTGGTAAAAAATACCCTTAATGCCTGTTGGCTTATCCCTGTGACGTATTTTCAAAATACATTTATCTCTGTTTCTGTGCTGTGGAAGGTCATAGAAAGGGCTTATGAGAAAAATAGAAGGAGAAAAATTGGAGTTTGAGTATCTCTAACCTGCGCCAACACTTCTTTGTACTTTTTTAGGTACAGATAAATGAACCTATCCCTCCGTATGTTAAGCTAAAATAGTTTAATATACTAATAATCCGATATATAATATATAATAATTCAAAACGTAGTTTAAAATCTGATGCCATATCCGTCGGCTTGTTCCCACTTGGAATTTAGAAAATTGCAATTTTTAATATAAACTCTGTTCTTCCTATTATGAACGTCATAAATGAAGTTGGAGTATAAAAATGCATAGCAGCTATGGACACAAACAATATAATAACTTATAATTTTTTTTTAGAAAATTGGGATTAAGAAAATAACTGCGTTTACGTGTTTACACTATTATTTCTACTAGGCAAGTACTCAGGATTCTTGTTTGGAGGAGGCCCAGTAATGTAGGGGAGAAGTTAATAACGAAAAAAACTATTGGATGGTTTGAATAACTAGTGCCAAGAAATTGAAGAAAGTTTAGAACTTCGGGGAGGGGAATCTCCATAGGTACGTCCCAGACCACTTATGTTTTCAAGAATATTTTAAATATAGGCAGTCCAACTTCGAAGATTACAAAGCTCAAGGAAGTTCCAAGCAGCACAAGGCAATCCCAGACATATTGTTAGAAAATTGGAATTAAAAAACAGCCAATTTTATGCATATACACTATTGTCTCAAAACAAAAGGAAATGCTATAGCCTTCATTTCTTTAAATTTTGACTTTCTCGAAAGAGTTTACAGTTTTAACAAGGGCAACTTCTGTTGTTGGCTGTCAATGTTTGAGTGATTTAGATAATAAAAATATAGAATAGATATTTAAATGATAAATTTTGATTTAAACATAGATCCTATTGCTATTGCCGGAAGGATTTTAAAAATCTAATACAGTTAAAGTTGAACAAGTTATTACGGTCATAACGATACACAATTTATTATAGACCCTTTTCTTCAAGAATACGTAAACAAAATTTTGCCCTAACTTGAGCTGAAAACCCAAAGTTACTGGTGTGCGGTATCTATAAAGCACGCTACGGATTGCTGACGATTAGAAATGGAAGCAAATGCCGACGGAAAAGCAAAAAAAAATTCGCAGTACAAATCGCTTCAGTAAGGTGCAAATAACGTTATGACCTTTGAGTACTTAAAAGGGGGTAGCCTTACTCTTTACTTTTGCTGATTTCTGTTCGTCTAGGTTTAAAAAATTATCAATTTAATCTAACTTTGATTTCTGTGTATATACTTTAAGTTCTATCTGTTATTTTTTAAGTTTGATATGGTCATTCATTTTAATTCCTGTTCAGGTGGCGACCCATTTGCTGATCCATAGCAATTTCTGTTCGTTTCAAGAATGACTTAATATCTGACTTCATTTGTGCTTGATCTAGGTTTTAATATAGCTCTTTACTTTTCTCTGAACGACTAATTTTTCTAATTTTTTTTAATTATTAAACAGGAAAAGTGTAAAATTGGTTGCCAAATTTCCCATTTTTCACAGGTTGATGTCATTTATGAAAATAAATTTACTTTTTCGCCAAAAAATCCCAACCTAACTAACTTTTATCTCTCTCTAACTTTTAATCATCTCTCACCCCCTCCTCCCCGCTCGGCTAGCGTTTGCGGTAAAATAGTAAAGAAGAAAAAAATCGTAATACTATAAAATATAGTCAGAATACATATAGCAGACTATGTATAACTGAATAAGACCCATCAGGGAGTGGGGTGGTGCAGGGCGGTTGGAAATTTGAGGCAATGCGCCCTTAGGCATGATATATTTAAGTATTTAAGTATGCTTTAATGTAGTTTTAGGACTTTTATTAAAACGAGCCTCTGTGCTTCAGATTTTCCTATACCGGTAAATAAAAAAAGAAAAAATGTGAGACAAAAAAAAATACTCCATATGACTATTTTGTTTCTTACAAAAGTTATATTTTATTTGTAAATAAAATTACAGAAAATCTTTGTTTCTCAGTAATTTGGTATTATTATTTTTTCGCTTTCTTAAATTTTTTACCCGTCATTATGAAACGTTTTGATTCAATTTTATTTACCAAAAAATATGTCATCGAATTCCCTGACAGGGGGGGGGGGGATTTTACCCACATAGCTCCCGGTGGTCATCCACTGCTTACATGAGTTCAAATGAAGACACATTTAACATATTCTCACCTCAGCTTACCTTATGACTCAATCATCAAAACCCTTGGTAATTTGTGTCTATGATAATATGATCACGTGACCAATAGCCAAAATGCCATTTTTTATTCATGTTGAATATAATTATGATGTTGAAAGTCAATACGGTCCATTGCAAAATTTATGTAACGCTAAAAACATTTCCGACGCGATATGTTTTAGTTCATTAAATAAATAGAATACATGCGATAAAATATCAATAAACTATGTATGACGCATAGCATAGGTGGATTAGCAAGTCTGATTTTGGTTTGGGGAGACTCAGACTTTGGAAAATTAAGTGATATCAACGAGTATATTTTTGTCAAATAAAAATATCCTGTTTTTAATAAATTTTTAAAACCAATAAACTATATTTACTTATTTTATTTAAATTTATTGTTTTTTATCCCCCCCGAAAAAAACAGGTTTTTCCGACTCGTAGAAAATTAACAAAAATGAATTGTTTATTTTTTGCGTTTTTAAAGTTTTTTTGTAATCCTCCCCCTGAACGAAATCCCTTTGTACCCCCTACCCCTGAAAAATACTGGATATGACCCTGTGTGGTGCTAAAAAAATATCCGATGTGACATGTTTTTGTTGAATATAACAAATAAAATATATTTGGTAAATAACTCAATGGACTATTTACGACACATAATGCAGGCAGGGGGCATCCGGGATTTTTTCGGGGGATGTATCTTCCTTTGGAGGGAACGAGGGTACACAAAAAACTTTGAGAACGCCATAAAAAATTATTATAAATACATTTTTGTTACATTTTGGATGAAAACCTCGAAAGACGTTCACCCCGTCACCCCTCCCCCAGAGTACAGCCGTGAATGGAGGTACACTTATTATCAGAAGTCTGTATTCCTAATAAAAGTCCACACGTCCATATTTTAGAAAATTAATTTATATCAATTAACATAAGTTTAATTTTTTGTCATCATCATTTCTCTTAAACGAACTAATTCCAAGTTCCAGAAACTCTTAGAATCCCTGAACCATATTTGCTTACCTTATGGACTTTTGCTAATGTATTAGAGTTATATTACAGCTAACGTTAAACTAATTATTTGTTAAATGTTCGATCTAATTTCATACGGTAGAAGACAGAAGTTTACAAAGGAAATTTGGTTTTGGTTTTTGGTAATGGGCTGGAATTAAAAAAAGTGCAAAAATACGAATTGATGAGAGGATATAAAAATATAGAAGAAACTTCGATGTTTTGGGGTGAAAACAGACCCAAAGGCTCAACCCCAGAGACGATTCTTTTGGCATATTACCAAAAACTTGCCTAAAGGATATTTCTGTAGGGAGTGAGATGTTTCCGTTGAGGTAAAGCCAGATTTCCTGGCGAAATTAAAAAAAAAAAGATCAGAAATTAAATATGAAAAACAAGTTTTTTCAACTGAAAGAAAGGAGCAATATTAAAACTGAAAACGAACAGAAATTACTACGGATATGAGGGGGATTTCCCCTCCTCAACAAATCGCTTTTTACGCTAAAGTTTAAATTTTGTCCCAATTCTTTAAAAACGACTTCTGAAACACACCAGCTGTTTAATAAGAACAACAAGTAACTTTTGTTTAAATGCCGAAAAACCTTAGCGTGAAGATCGAGGTGTTGAAAAGGGGGAAATCCCCCTCATATCTATAATAATTTATGTTCGTTTTAATATTGCTCCTTACTTTCAGTTGAATAAACTTGTTTTTTATTTAATTCTCAAGATGGATTCTGACGCCCAAGTGTCATTTTTACTAGCCTTCATGACCATCAAAATTAACCAAGAAAAAATCAATTTGATTAAGCCATTATTACACAGCTCACCATTTGTTTTTCGTGCAGTCCAACAGTAGTCTGATGTGCAGTCGGATACAGTCCAGCACGACTTAACATACTGGCTGATACGTCGGTTAACATTCGTAACGAGCGTAAATGAAAAAAAAACTACAATCCTTTTCAACTTCTTAACACTTTGATATCTGACACATAACTGATAAGTAGGCAGGTAAAATTGAACGTTCCGAGACAAAAATTGACTTAAAAAGGCGGAGCTTAATATAAAGCAATAATCCCATTGGGTGAAAGAGCAAAATATGACAGATCGAGCGAAAAGGGGGTGTACAGATTAACGCCCATAGGTGGGCTGGGGGTGGAGTCGAAATTATAAGGAAAAACGAAATTTGGGTGGTCTCGAACATGTACTTGAATAAAATCATTGTTATTAAAGGGAAGAAGTGTGTCCTATTCTTGTATGTACATCATTTAAACACGAAAGCGTGTTAGGAATAATGAAAACGTACATTTTTGAATGCTTAAGTTACAAACAAGTATGAAAAAAAGATAGACAACCCCTCCTTTGAATATTCGTTTAATTCAAGGTATCTAAGATGTATGTAATAAGTGGATAGAGATTGTTAAAATGCCGAGCCTTATTCGAAACTACCGGTGCTGAAATTTTTATGGGTGAAAATTATTGGAGTACTATATTGAATTCGTAATATAGTCTGTTAACTTTTGTGCTAGGAAAGTTAGTTACCGATCTTATTAGATTCATAAGCAATGCCCCTCCAATGAAGGGGGCCCGTAACTAATTTTTGGTGTAGAAAAAGGCCAGCTAGATCTTTGCAGGGAGGGGGGGGGGGGTATGAGTTAAAGGACTAGATTTCGGGAAAAAGATATATTTATAACATATATTAGAATATTTCACATTAATTGTAATTTATCCTCCTAAAGAGAGGAGTCTAAAGCCTCCCTCTGCCCTTTATATGCTATGACTTCTAATATTATATTTTTTTTTTAACATGCGCAAGTACCAATCCATAATTAAGCCAAAAGCTGACAAGTCAACTTGCTCATTGCGGTCCCTCTTAGAGTACCATAATAGCTGGTGGTGTATCCAGGATTTTTTTTCTCGGGGGAGGGGTATCTACAAAAGAATCTTTTTCGAGAGGGGAGGTACTAAAAAAACTTTAAAAACATATCAAAAATTAGTTTTTGTTCACTTATTGTTATGTTTTTACGAGTCAGACAAATTTTTTTGGTGGGGGGAGGGGGTGAAAAACCCCTACCTCCTAGGATACAGCCATGCTAATATCTCTTGGCTAATATAAGCCAACATTAAGAAATGTCAAAACAACTCATTTTGTAGTACCTTCACGCAGTTTTAATAATTTTATATTTAAAGTCTGATTTTTAAAAATTCATTTTTTTCTAAGAATAAAAATCTAACAATACCTAAATTTAGCTGTCAAAACTAGGGCACCAAAATATGAAGGAGTCAGCAGAAGAATTTCCCACAAAATTTAAAGTTTTTGAAATATTACCCTTTTTTGGTATTCTCATTGAAAAATTGAAAACAAAGAAAATAGTTTCTTCATAAGAAATATAAATAAGTCCCTCCCCCTACCTCCCCATACATTTCGTGAAACATACATCGAGCGTATCATTAAAACATAATTGCATGATATCTGCTCTGTAGAATTACAATCAAAGAGACAGAATAAAGGGGGGAAGGCTAGATTAACAAACGGGGGAAACCTTAGAAAAAAAAATAACACATTAAAACCCTTAAACAATCTTAGCTACGACAGTTGCCAAATGTAATAAAATACCAGCCTCATCAACAGTTAGAAGGGTATTTGTTTCCTTTTCAGCCGGTCCAGAACTTGTTAGAGGGGGTTCCAGCTAACCAATTAGATTTTTTGAGTTTTCTACTCTTTCTTGAACTCCCCTAGAATTGTTTTTGTTATGACCATATCCTAGCATTTGGATATCCTTATAACCATGGGAAAATTTTACGAAGATACACTAATCAAAGAACTGAAAAGTTTTTTTTCTTCTTCTTAGAGTGCAAGTTGACGCAAGAATTGGCTTTATGCAGCTATATTGGCCCTATATGCAGGCTATGGACGAGACAGAACTTGGTTTAGAAGAATTAGTTAAATATTATTTATATATTTATATTATTCAAGATACCCCAAAAAATGGTAATAGCAAAAATAGAACAAAAAGCAATAACTACAAAAGAAAAACAAAAATTATGTGAACAGGGAGGGGCTGCAGAATTCTTGGCAAGTGCTGTAATTTTTGAAACGGCAAGTGCACCACACAGCTCCACAACGCTGGGCAAAGTTCCGTCACTCTTGGCGTCACTCAAATGTTCCGCATTAATATTTTTTTTGAATTTACTGCCTTTGAAGCCTTCAAAGTAAAAAGGTGAGATTAGTTAATGGCAAAATTAAAAAATGTTCTATACTTCCTGTTTCCCCACATTTGCCCAGGTCAATTTTCCCCGATATTTAAGGGGCTTTCACTTTCTAAAATATATCAGTTTAAGATTTGATTTTTTTTTTTTTTTAAACTTTCAAAAGTGGAAACGAATACACCCTCTACATCTGTCAATGGACAAAAATGGAATCATTGAAGAATAAGAAGATAAATATACAGTGAATATGATTTCCTGAACGAAAAGAAATCATTGAAAAAAGAAAATAAGATTTAGTGATTTTTATAATGATATTCGCACTATAACTAGATAGGCCAAGTCAGTTGTAGTTTGGTCACAGAGTTTTGTACTAGGGGATCCGCTCCAAAAATCATTTAATCGTTTACTTTTTATTTACAGCATTTAATGTAAACTCCGATTCTCCTATTTGTCATTGAAATGGCTAATAAGTGCTGAAAACGTCCTATTCCTTACGTTTCGGACTCAAACACTAATGCATAAATATTGAACTACCTCTATGTATATACTACCATGCTGAGTTCTTGCTATTTTCGCTTTTATAAATATTTCTTTTAACCAGGTCCAAAAATGAACGGACATAAATGCGCTAAGAATTATCGTCAATTATCAAGTAATATAATAGTACTATCGTCAAGAATCATCACATAACGCCAGCACTACTTGTGGAGCATTATATTTTTCTCACAATTTGGAAATTTTGTGTGCACGCATAAGCGGTGCCAACCCATTCTCTTTTTCTATTGTTATCAGTTTTATCATGTAGCACTATTGTATTGTTATCATGCAGCACTCATGCAGCACATATACTATTCTTCAGTATTGTTATCATGCAGCACTAGGATATCACGCTTTGCTTGTGAAGGGAATTATAGACATAAAAACGATATTTGGTGTGTAATTCCCCCTCCCCCGGAAATGTATACCCCCATATCCTAATTTACACAAGAAAAACTTTTGTGTAATTTTTATAGAATTCATTCTTTTTAAACAAAGATACAAAGGGGAAGGTAATTTTCAAACTCAAGGAGTCAATTTTCCCTTCCAACTGGAATCCCTGGCAATTTTCAATTAATTTAAGGTTTCTGCCGCAATGATGCCAATAATTGTTCAGATTTTCTGCATATCCTTTGTCTAACGAATATCCCATGTGCCCAACGGATAAGTTAATAATCCTAATTTTTTTTCGAATACTTTGACATTTAAAATACGGTCGCTATTTAAATTTGGAGATTATGTCACAATATGATGTTTCACATTCTTTGGTAATAATATGACTTATCCTGTATTTTTATTTAGACACCGCTATTGCGGTGCCTATAATTTTTATTTCATATTTGGCCTGCTGATATCAATGCTATTTATTAATATAAATTGGTGGACCTAAAACATGTCAATTTAATAAGGAATCATAAATAATGTTTCCATAAATCACGTATATTATAAATCTATTAAAACAAATTAAATCTTAAGAGTTAAAATTCATTCAAAATTCCAAAAAAATAAATAGCGCAATACCCGGGGCTATTAGATTAGAGCTTGGTTCAATAGAACGAACAATAGATAGAGTATCGTGGGGATTGGTAAAAGAGGAGGGGGATATGTACTGCAGCATTGGTGGTGAATCTGGCTGGAAAAAACCGAGTGTATACGACATTCACCTTCGCCCATCCGAAAGCCTATTACCGTTACAACACTGTCCTCTGCAGTAACTCATTGATGACAATATAAGCAAAAGCCGAGCACCAGCACAAATATTTATGATTATTTAATGTGTGTTTATTTTTTATAATGTATTTAAATTCGCCAAGTAGCGTGTTTGTTTAATAGTTACTTTTCTTCATTACCGCCCTGAATAACACCTAGTTCAATAGAACCCCTCTTAACCCCCCTCCCAGCCCCAGTAAAAATACTCTAGCTATGCCCCTTGGTCTAGCTATGCAACCCTTGGGAGAGGGGTCACAAAAAAACTTTAAAATGCATCAAAAATTTGTCTAGCAAACATTTTTGAGTGGGAGGAATTCAGACCCCCTAGCCCCCCAGGATACAGCTTTGTCTCCTTCAATTAGAAATATGCCTGCTTCTCATTATATCTGGCGTGTCAATTCACAAATATACGATTTTTTTTTATGGGGGCGACAAAAACAGGCGCTTTTCAAAATCCAGAGTTTTTTTTTTATTTGTTTCCAATTTTAAAAGAAAATACAAGAAAAAAGTAACTTTCAAAATCAGCCCCCCCCTTAATTGGTGCTCCTGCACTGTGTATGATGCATCCTCAGATATATTTTTGTAAAGCCATGTCATTTTCATCTTGGAGAATATATATTGCTAATAGAAACTGCTAAGTCGTTTAAAACACTTGAAGAAGTTTATTTTATTACTATCACACAAATTCATTCGAACTCAGCCACCTTCTTGAGAAATCTTATCCAGGCTCCCCCCTCCCTTGGAATGGTATCTGGAGAGACATTGACTTTTCCAAAATCTAATTTGTTTTATTTCTGTGTACTATGAATTTTAGGCCAAAGGATTGATATGACATTTCAAGTTTAAATTACAGTTTTACAATAACGATAAACGATAAAACTATCAGACACATAAAACAATTATATAAGCCACAAAAGCTACAAAATTAAAATCCAGACAAGCTTGAGCAAAACAAACAAAAGCATCATTAGTTGATACAGTCTTACGAATGTTGGAAACTGCAACCAAGTTAATTAACAACTTCAATTAAACCACGCCCAATCATTATCAACCATTATATATTTCCCAGTCTTAATTATATGTGAAAACCGTAGAAGAATTCTTGATATTTTACCCCTTGCCCCACCCACATTTGATTGTTTATGTGAAGGATAAAGTTTTAATTATGAGATTGTTCGTGATTAAGTTGAGTGGGAGAGAATTATTAAAGACGGGAACAACTGAAGTACAAAAACAGTATTAGAAAATATTAGCTTATGTACGGCACGTGGTATATAGTGGTGCAGCTAAGAGGGGGGAAGGGCGGCGGCTGTCCCCGCATGCAGTCTCTGAGGAGTACCCAACTAAGTTTATTTTTTTCATGCCAATACTATCATCTATTTATATTGTGGTAGTGATGGGGGAAGGGGCAAAAACCAATATTGTCCGTGGGCACTGAAGATCTTAGCTACACATCTAGTTGAATCTACTAAAACCGGTTGTCATAAACAAAACTCATGAAATAAGTCTATATTTTGGTCTCTATAAAAACTATATCAGACCATTGAGGAAAACTCTCATTATTTTTTATAAGGGAATAAAGTAAAAATATTATGCATGCCAGTGGGGGTGTAAGTTGGACGGGAGGAGGACATATAGTAGGTCTTTGCATCCAGAATTCTTTCGTTCTTTTTGGTGTTTTTAATGAAAAAACAACACAATCAGCCCCCTTCCCATGATATAAAAGACCCATTTTGATCCTCCCCCATTAATTTTCGTGAATTGACACCACCATATGTAAAAAGAAAGGTACTTATATGATGAGCCCCCTACCGCTCAAGTTGTTCATTCATTGACGCATTATAGCACTTTTTTTTTCGTTTGTTTCTTTCAGCTTAGCGTGAGAGACGAAAAGAGAAATGACAAAATAGATGGAAAATATGTAATTAGGGCTATATATTTGCCCATTAGGGGTGGGGGTTTTGGTAAAATATTTGAACATTATGAAGTTAGAAAACAATTCTTTCTACATAACGTGCAGAACAACTGTACCCAACATATTAGGCATGGAGTCCCGCTACACTTTACAACCCCTCCCCAAGTGTGCTAATATATAGCCCAAATTTATTTCTAAAGTATCATATTTTTAGCTTACTTTGGTATATTTCATTAAGATTGAGCGTTAGAGAAACATATTATAGGATCATTAGGTTGGGGGTATATCATATAAGTACCAAAAGAAATTTTAATCTCTTCATCATCTCCAGGAAGAGGATGAGCAGCAAGCCCCCCCCTCCCCGCCACCCATATCGACAGTCACAGATCGATCCTTATTTATAGGAGTTTTGAAACCATTAGTTCAGAAATAAAAGAAAACTTTATCAGGGGATGGGGGCAAGTTTTCTAATTTTTTCCCGGGGAAGAAAGTAAAAACATTATGTTTATAAGTAAATGCATCTTTAATGTTTTATCAAAAGTAATTTCCTAAGCATCAGAGCCATTCCATTTACAAACAAAACGAAATTAAAATGTAGAAAAACGGGTATGATGATTTAAATAGAACAGCGGAATATAAGAAAAAGTCGTTTTCAGTAAATATAAGAGAAGTAGGAAAATTTTAGCTTCACGTCAGGAAAACATCAAGCAAACTAAACTAAAACAAACAAAACTTAGGGGAAAAGAAAAGGATAATAAAGAAAAGGAAAACATAAAACAAAAAGGAAAACTGAGACACAGAAGGAAGCTGTCGATGGTAGTTCATATTTGTTTGGATCTTGTGCGAATCGCGGATATTGGCAAATAACTCACTTTATTGTTGCTAGGTATTTGATTTTAATTCTTTGAACTTTTGGTCTTTTATTTAATTTTTTGGCGGTTTTTTCATTGGTTTTGCTGTATATTCCGTGTTTGTAATTTGGTTTTTGCTTTTTCCTTGGTTATATTATTTTGTTCATGCTGAAGAAGAGAGGTGGTTGTTCTGTCGAAATATTCACTTTCTGTGTTTTCTTCAGTATTTGCATTTTGCCTTTAAAAACCCCACTTTTGATTGTTTTCTTTTTTAATGAGAAGGAAACTTCACGGCTTCTGGATATCAAGTTGAAATATAGCCCAGGGAGCCTTTTGCTTATTCACAGGGTGGGACAGGGGTTGAATTTCGAAATCTTTTTCGATCAGAGAGTTGAAGTCAATTTTTCTATAAAAATTTTCAGATCTTTTCCTATTATCAACAAACTCTAATGAAAAACCTTTTCCAATTTGTTAAAGCGGTTTTAAAAATAACTCAGTCGAATTTGTTTTTTTTTTACATTTATTTTATTTTATCAAAAACAGAGATATTTAAGATTTTTGTTCACTGGGAAATTTTTAGTATGTTTTTTTCTGTTCTTCTGTCACTTTCATATGTCAAAAAAACTATTTTCTAACATTCCATAGCCGAGATTCAATCCTATCCACTTGTCGAATTACATTTTTGAAATTTTGTGTATTTGGTCTTTTATATTGAAAATAAACCATGAATTTACTGAAAATAAAAAAAGGAAAATATCCTTATTTTTGAGCAAGTTTTTATCGTAATTTCGGTTACTTATATCGTTAAGACGTTATATCGTTAGTTCAATCGAGGAATATGCCTGAGACTAATAAATTCAATTATATAAACATTTTGTCCAGTTTATTCAAGTTACAACTACAGATTAACCGTGACAACCCCTATTGCAAGGGCAACAAAAACACTTACGTATTATACCGACCACACTGTTATTCTTAATCTGTTTGAAACCGGTTTCTGTGTGTGCACTCGGAGATAATAAGCATAGCCTGAGTGAGATAAACTATTATGCAGGTGTATTTTAATTAAATATTTAGCACTAGCTGTTGGTGGGGCGCTTCACGCCCCCCCCGAACGCGTAATTCGTTACCAGTCATATTAGTTACGCGCCATTGTAGTTGTGTCCCTGTGTCCAACCTATGAATATAGATAGATATATATGTTTTTATCTAAGTAAAACTTACGAATATACAACATTCTTCACTGTCCCATTGTCTGTGCATATAAATAGATTGTCAGGCTTACCAACTCTTGAACATGGAACATATAATTGTCCATGAGAAAACAGTCCGTAATCAGATCTATACCGCATTTTTCTAATGAGTGCCCTTGAGCTTTGTTGATGGTGATTGCTAATCGAATATTCACTGTGTCCCCGTCGTCATTTATATATCCCCCCTGTGCCCTTCCGGCGTCCCCGTTGTAGTTGCGTCCCTGTGTCCCGGTCGTCATTTATATTCCCTGTGTCCAGGTCGTCATTTGTGTCCCGGTGTCTCGGTCTGTAATTTCTCTTTGAGTATCCTGGTCGTCACTTATATTCCCTGTGTCCCGGTCGTCATTTGTGCCTTGGTGTCCCTGTCTGTAATTTCTCTTGGAGTGTCCCGGTCGTCATTTATATACCTTGTGTCCCGGTGTCCCGGTCTGTAACGTCATAAAGTCTTCAATGGCTCTGGTGGTGCAGCCAGTTGAGGAAGTTTAACTTTTCCTGAGGCGCAACACATTCCCATTGTTTCACCATTAAATTTCAAGGCCTTGCAATAGGGACAAATTTTAGACATAGTCCCGATTTGAACACATCTACTCAAGCTATAATCATCGACCGGGTTGTACCTGAATGCCAGGCGATAATATTGACGTTGCTCTTGTGATTCCTCGGCACGCTTTCTTTTGGCATTATCTCTTTGAGCCGCAAGCCTATTTTCACGTTGTTCTTGTGATTTCTCGGTACGCTTTCTTTTGGCATTATCTCTTTGAGCCACAAGCCTGTTTTCACGTTGTTCTTGTCATTCCTCGGCACGCTTTCTTTTGGTATTATCTCTTTGAGCCGCGAGCCTGTTTTCACGTTGTTTTTGTGATTCCTCGGCACTTTCTTTCTCTTTTACTTTCTCTTTTAGCCGCAAGCCTTTTGGCATTAACTCTTTGAGCCGCTTCCTCGGCTGTTTCTTCTGCCATTGTAGGATTTATACTAAAATTTCTTTTTGAATTAACTCTTTGAGCAGCTCCCTCGGCTGTTTGTTCTGCCATTGTAGGATTTATACTAAAATTTCTCTTTGAATCGCCCCATTATATACTTATAATGACGTCATATACAAAGCCTTATATGCTTATAATGACGTCATATGCGTACAAGCAAACAAACATACAACTTATTTTTATATATATAGATATAAAGATGGATAGCTTATGGTATTTAATATAATGCGTTCTGGGTGGCCTGTTTTTCACATTTTTCTGTTGTAGTTCCATAATTTTGTTACTAAAACATTAGATTTTCATAATATTTTGGTATATTTCTAACCTAACTTCTCTTCCTGTGTGTGGCCAGTACAATATTTAAGTACCATAAATATAACAGTAAGAACTAAAACATACAGTTTAAACAAGTTAATTTGAATTTTTAGAATTTATTTTTAAGTATTCAAATAGGTTTTAGCTAAGTACGGAGTTATCTGGGGCATTTTAAAGACGCTACTGTTGAATGAAAATCCCCACGGAAGACTCAGCCCCCTCCCCTCCAAGTCTGCGTCCAATTTTACTTACATTAAAACATCTTGAGGCAGAGATTTGAATTTTTTAAATGATCAAATTTTGACAAATCTCCATTATTGAAGAGAATAAAAGGAATGCCGCCCTGTCAAAAGCTCTTCTGTTTATCTTCATGAATCGACCAAGAAACCAAAAAGTGGGCGTGGTAAAAGCCAGTCTTAATGACGATGCATATTTTATGTCAAACCATAACCAAAACCTTTCTATCAACAGTTCTAGAAACACACTTGATAGGTTATTAGAGGTGATATATTGAAACACTTGTCTCATACATTGAGATCTTGGCTAGCGAAATGAATTTCTAGCAAGACTATTTTTAAACCTTTTCCTTTGGAAGCATCAGTTCACCTTTGGAACGAATCTGCATACATATGTACGGGAGAAAAAAATTGCCGTGCATAGCATATTTCTTTTTTTTCATTTAAGCTATTTTGGATATCAAATAGTTAGTGGTAACAGATTGTAAATAAGGTGCAATGCAGCTCAACAGGAGTCGAAAGTTTAAAAATCGGAATTCGACATCAATAAATATATAAAAAGAATTAGTTTATTATGCTGATTGCAAATAGCCTATATAAGATTCACTAAGTTCGATGTTACTCTTCAAAAGCTAGAGTCTAGGATTTTAATCTTGATGAAAATCGCACCATCAAATTTATCGTATCTGACACTGCTGTATTAGAAATTTTAAGCTCCCATCTAAAAAATGTGGAATTTTATAATTTTTTTGCCATAAGTAAAATCACGGTTGCGTGTTTATTTAATTATTTATTTTTTGGCCAGGGGTGATCGCATCGAGCCAATAATCCTAGAATATCGGGAAAGTGCTCATTCAAGCGAAAATCAAAAGTTCTTGTGCCCTTGTTTAAGTGACAAAAAAACATTGGAGGGGACCTAGGTTTCCTCCCACGCCCTTTTTTCCCAAAGTCTAGCAATGAAAATTTTCATATAACCATTTAATTCAGTATTATCAAAAGATGTAATAAATATTTGTTTCAAAATGACTTTGACCCCCTTCCCTCTAGCCCCTGGGGGAAGGTGTAAAAGCTTCGAACTTTGCCCATTGTTCACAATTTTACATGTAGTATTGGCTAATGGGAAATACACAGGTGTTTTTTTAAAGGGGGGGGGGATATTTTCTGGTGGAGGAGTGGGTTTACATGGGAGGATCTTTCCGCGGAGGTATTTTTCGTTGGGAAAGGGTTTTTCCATGGAGGGACAGCTGGATGTCCCGTCATTATTGAAAAACGATCAGAAATTAAATAAAAACAAGTTTTTTCCCCTGAAAGTAAGGATCAACATTAAATCTTAAAATGAACAAAACTATTACGAATACGAGGGGGCTTTGGCCCTCCTTAATACGTTGCTCTTGACGCTAATTTTTTCTGAGCTTTGATAAAAGCTTATTACTCTAATTAACCGTCTTTGTGTCACGAGTCATTCTTAAACAATTAGAACAAAAAGTTAGACTTTAGCGTAAAGAGAGAGATATTGGGGAGGGGTTAATTCCCCTCATATTTGTAATAGGTGCTGTTAGTTTTAAGTTTTAATGTTACTTATTATATTTAGTTAGAAAAAAGTTTTTTTTGCTTTATTTCAAATAAACGAGATTACAATTCAGTCAAAATAATTCCTAAGCAGAATGCTTTACTCGTTAACCTGTTTCCAAAATTTATCAAAGGAGGAAGCTTTTTATACAACAGGTGGAGAAAGGGGGCTATGGTTTTAAACGAAATCTTTCGCTGACAAATTGTACATTTTATTCCAAATGTCCCCATACTTTGTACTTTTTATATTTTAGAGGATGGTGATAGCCAATCCCTGTGGATGTCCTTAAGCTCCAATTGCGAATTATAGAAAATACATAACATAAAACAACAAAGAAAATAAATAAAAAGCAAAATATAATTTTGGAATTGTTCCTAAAAGAGACCACGTACAGATAAAACAATTTTCGAAATACATGAATCTGTTGCAGAAGGTCAGGCAAGGATCAATAGGCAGGTAGGGTACTCTCGAATGGCTTCCAAATAAGTCTACCAAAGACAAAGACGATGCTTCTGGCTATGATGGATAAAACTCCTATGACTCTAAGTCTTTGGTAGATCGAGGACATCCAATCGTTGAAATACTTCAGATTGAAGGTAAAGACTGCTGATGAACGCTCAGAAGAGATCAAGTTTTTTTTAATTTCGGAAATCTCCGGAAGCAAAGCCGTTTTTCACCTCGCACATAGCTCTGAGCATTAGTCCAGTAAAAATACTGTTTTGAATGGGTATTTGAATGGGTAACAGAAAGGATTTGGCACCACATTTTTGAAAAATTCGTTCAATAGTCTTTCAAATCAACCGTGTATAAATACTCCTTTTTTCTAGTGAAAAGAGGTAAAAAAGAAAGAGAAATCACAAATTAAAATTTTTGTTATGTTTTCTGGATTGAAAGGTCGTTTACCATTTCTTCCAGTTTTGGGAAACCGAAATAAACATCAGAATTGGAAATTTTCATCACTTAGTTCCCTATTTTTATCCTAGGCGAGGCCAGAAGCGGTAAAAATAACATTTTTGGTATTATAATAATACAATATGTAATTGAAAAAAATGCATAAATATAATTGAATGGTCGTTCCCTCGGTATTTCAATTACCCTACGTGTAGCCCGAAAATAACATAGTAATTGGAAAATTGTAATTGGTATTGGGAAAACCCAAGCAAGGTCAAAGGGGGATGAAAAATTCGAATCTCAATTTGTGCAGTACTTGGTAAATTAAAAGCTGTACACCTATGATTTCAAGTCTGGGGAGACCGAAAATTACATCAAAATTGAAAAGTTCCGTCGCTAAGTTCCCCATATTCTAATAGTTAATTTTGATGAAATTTTCATATTCCATACATAATTCATATGATTTTTTCAAAAGTCAGAGACAGGCAAAAGAAATTTGAAAAGTCAGAGACACAAGATAAAGGTTTTTCAAAAGTATGGGACAAGTGATTGGGGTTTTCGTCAGAGTAAGAAATATTCGAGCCGGATTTTTTTTTAAATTAAGAAACATGCAAACAGGCATTTTAATAAGTAAGAGACACAAGAAAGGAATTTTTCAAACGTCAGAAACAAGTGAGCGTTATTTTCTCAAAAAAACAAAAACGTACGAATCGATAAGTTAGAAACATGCAAACGGTTTTTTTAAAAGTCAGAGATACATGAAAGGGAGTTTTCAAAAGCCATAAACAAGTGAACAAAATCTTCAGAAGCTATTAAAACATGAACAGTATTTTTTAATTTTAATTTGCCGCCCCAATTTAACTTAAGTAAGTCTAACTTAAATAGGATTACAAATCTAAGCCAGTTCGCACGTTTCTGACCTGAAAAATCCTGTTCACCTTTCTATACCTTTTGAAAATCCCATTCATGTGTCTCTGACTTTTGAAAATGGCAATCACGGGTCTCTGACTATTAAAAAAATTCTGTTTGCATGCTTCTAACTTTTTTGAAAAAACATTTCGGTTCATACATTTCTGACTTTGGAAAAAATACCATTTACTTGTCTATGACTTCTGAAAATTTCCCATTCAGTTTTCCCTTACTTGAAAATCCCCTATTCTCCCGGAGCGAGTGGTAACTTTCGTGTTGTTTTACTAATTTCTTTGTTGAGCAACATTAACATAATTTGATCCTTTATTAAATTGAAATTGCTATTTGCCAGACATTCTCCAAATATATCCTAAATCAAATCGCCACTGGAAATTATAAATTCCAGTAATTCAATTTTTAAATAAAATTGGATGTATCTTAACCGTATGCGTCCTTACATTTAAAAATTAAAACCAAAGTTTCTTAAATGATCAAATATTATTAATAAATCAGATCTATTTTAACCATGTTAGTTTTTATTTGTCAAAAGTAAATCCCAATTTCTTGAAATGATCGAATATTTCTATAGATATTATGTATCTTAACCATGTTTTTGTTCTAATTTGTGGAAACTATAACTCCAGTTTCTTGAATGATCATTTTTTTTTTTATTTGATGTATCTTAACAGTGTATGTGTTCTTATTTGTCAAAACTAAAACCCAAGTTCCTTGAATTCTCAAATATTTGGTAGAAATCAAGTGTATTTTAATTGTGTGCATTCTTATTTGTCAAAACCAAAACCCAGGCTTCTCAAGCGATCAAGTATTTTTAATAGATCGGATGTATCTTAACCGAGTGTAAACTTGTTTTTTAAAACTAAAACTCAAGTTTTTGCAAACATTTCTTCGATTATACCATTTTCAAATAATTGTTAATCTTTATCTATGGTTTGTATTTTCAATTCATATAGGGTCCTGTTGGATTTATCAAACGATAAATTTTAGAGTGGAATTCCATATACTTTACATACAAAAAATGAAGTCCAAACGTTTCAAATTTATGTGGAGAATTGATACATTATCCAACGGCTATTCCACTTTTTACAATGAGCAAAGCAAGTTTTGAAGTTCAATTTCTTAAATGGTCAAATATTTAATAAATCACATGCATATTATACGTCTGTATTTTTATTTTTCAAAACTAAAACTAAAGTTTCTTAAATGATAAACTATTTTTAATCAATGAGATGTATCTTAACCGTGCGTATTCTTATTTATTAACACTAAAAGCCAAGATTGTTAAATGACAAAGTATTCTTAAAAAATAAGATGCATCTTAACCGTGTTTGTGTCCTTATTCGTCAAAATTAAAATCCAAGTTTCTCAAATGGTCAATTATTTTTAATAAATCAGATTTATTTTAACCAGGTGTGGGTTCTTCTTTTTCAAAACTAAAACTAAAGTTTATTAAATGATCAGAAAAAAAAATATAAATGAAAATGAAATATAAGAAAAGATATAAATAAGATCTATCTTAGCCATATGTGTTCTTATTTGTCAAAACTAAAGCCCAAGTTTGTCAAATGATTAAATATTCTTAATAAATGACATGTATCTTAACCGTATGTGTGTCTTATTTGTCGAAAATAAAATCCAAGTTTCTTAAACGCTCAATTATTTTTTCATTAATAAGATGTATTTTAACCACGTGTGTTCATATTGGTCAAAAATAAAACCCAAATTTCTTAAATGATCAAATATTTTTAATTAATTATATGTGTCTTAACCATATGTATTCTTATTTGTCAAAGCTAAAACTCAAGTTTCTTAAACGATCAAATATTTTTAATAAATGAGATGTATCTTAACCGTGTGTATTCTAATTCGTTAACACTACCACCCAATTTCCTTAAATGATCAAATATTTTTATTAAATCAGATGCACTGTCCGTGTGCATTCTTGTTTTTTCAAAACTAAAACCTAAGTTTTGTTATATGATATAATATTCTTAATAAATCATACGTATCTTAACCATATGTGTGTTCTTAAAAGTCAAAACTAAAATCCAAACTTTGTTAAATGATCAAATACTATTAATCAATAGGGTGTATCTTAACCGTTTGTGTGTTCTTACTTGTGAAACTAAAACTAAAGTTTCTTTAATAATCAAAGATGTTTAATAAATCAGATCTTTCTTAGCCATGTGCGTTCTTATTTGTAAAAACTAAAATTCAAGTATATTAAATGATCAAATATTTATAATAAATTAGATGTATCTTAACCGAGTTTCTCTTCTTATTTGTCGAAATTAAAACCCAAGTTTCTTAAATACTCCAATATTTGTTATATAAATAAGACGTATTTTAACCGTGTGCATTCTGATTTGTCAAAACAAAACCCAACTTTCTTAAATGATCAACAAATTTTAATAAATCAAATGTATCTTAACCGTGTGAATTCTTATTTTTCAAAACTGAAACCAAGTTAGTTAAATAATCAAATATTTAAAAAAAATAAGATGCATCTTAACCGTGTGTGTGATTTTATTTGTCAAAACTAAAACCCAAATTTCATAAATTATCAAATATATTTTTATAAATCAGATGTATTTTAACTATGTGTACATTTATTTGACAAAACTTAAACACAAGTTCCTAAAATGATTAAATATTTTTAATAAATCACATCTATCTTAGCCATGTTTGGTTTTTTTGTCAAAATTAAATCCCAGTTTATTAAATGATAAAATATTCATAATGAATCATATATATCTTAACCGTGTGTGTGTCTTATTTGTTGAAATTAAAACCCAAGTTTTTTAAATGGTCAAGTCTTTTTAATAAATTAGATGTATGCTAACCGTATGTGTTTGTTCTAATTTGTCAAAAAAAGTATCTTAAATAATCAAATATTTTTAATAAATCAGATGTATTTTAACGGAGTGAATTCGTATTTGTCAAAACCAGAAACCCAAGTTCTTAAATGATCAAATACTTTTAATAGATCAAATGAGTCTTAACCTTGTGTGTGTTTTTATTTTTCATAACTAAAACTCAAGTTTTTTTAAATGATCAAATACTTTTAATAGATCAGATGTATCTTAACTGCGTGTTTTCTTATTTGTCAAACCCAACACCCAAGTTTCTTGAATTATCAAAAATTTGATATAAATCAGATGTATCTTATTTGTCAAGAATAAAGACTCGAGTTTATTAAGTGATCAAATATTTTTAATAGATCACATGTATCTTAAGATTTTGTATTCTTATTTGTCAAATTAAAAACCCAAGTTTATTAAATGATGAAATAATTTTAATTAATCAGAGGTATCAAATATTAATCAGATGATCAAATATTTTTAGACACAAAGACACGGAAACATCCCACTCAGGCACATTGGTAGAGAGAGAGAGAGAGAGAGAGAGAGAGAGAGAGAGAGAGAGAGAGAGAGAGAGAGAGAGAGAGAGAGAGAGAGAGAGAGAGAGAGAGAGAGAGAGAGAGAGAGAGAGAGAGAGAGAGAGAGAGAGAGAGAGAGAGAGAGAGAGAGAGATAGAGGGAGAGAGAGAGAGAGAGACAGAGAGAGAGAGAGACAGACAGACAGACAGACAGACAGAGAGAGAGAGAGAAAGAGAGATAGATAGAAGGAAATACCCACTCAGACATACAGGTACAGAGAGAGAGACACAAAAACACACACAAACACAAAGTCGGATATAAAAACAAAAAAATTCAGATGTAGAAACAGGAAAACATCTGGTCAGATACACAGGCACTAAGAGACAGAGAGAGATAGAGACAAACATCCACACAGACACACAGACACAGAGAGAGAGAGAGAGACATTTATCCTAGCTTAAAATTTAGCTATGGTGCCATCTATAGCTAAATTTGAAAAGATGGCTGCACTCGAGGTAGTGAAAACGTCACCATCTAGACTTTTTAATGTAAAACTCACTCAAAGTATCAAGTTTTTCATTTTGATTTTTCCATTCAGCTCCTCCCGTGGTACTCTACGGCTGGTCATCGACAATACCTAGTTTTTTGTATGCTTTAATCAGTATTTTTTTGTAAATTGGAAGGAAAAAAGCTCATGTCATACATTAAAAAGTGGAGATGATATTTTCAAAGAAAGCGTGTTCACATGATAGAGTTATCGTTGCGTTGAAAGCCGAAATTGACGAATATTTGCACTACGAAACAAGCGGTAGTGGTGACACTATTGGAAACATATGCGTACTTTGCCATGACGGTGAAAGTTCAAATTTCTTTGGAATATAGAAAAAAATCAACATTACTGATGGTGGATATGCAAGACTGTCATTTCCGGAGATGATGAAACTCAAAGAGAATACAAACATAAAAATAATAGTCGATGATGAGGGGAAACTTCTTGCTTATGCTACTGGTAAAACGTTACGAGTCATAAGCCCTGTCGCCTGCAGTTGGGTATTAGTATTCAATAGAAGTTCAAAAGAAGAGAGAAGTAATCCTTTAGCAATGTCAAAAAACATATCTTATCTACGTGCCAAAACTGCAAACCATTTAAAAATAATATGTCAATAGACAATGAAATTGAAAGTAAATGAAAAAGGGCATTGGTAGATAATATCATCAAAAGATATAAAGACAGATCGATGAACAACAAAGTGCATGAGAATATTTTTAATACCATTGATCGTAAATCAGCAGCTATAGTCACTGAACCCTATAATACCAATGTCAAAATGCATATGTATCCTGTAGGTGACATCACAGTAAAAATTGTTTTTGGCTCAAAATGGATAAATGATTGTTCTACTTGTTAGAAACTAAGAGAAGAGAATACCTAAGCTATGAAGAGAGAGAAAATGATCAACTATTTTATGGAACAGATTCAGAATGTCCAAAGTTGTTCAATGATTTTAATAAAGTGTAATATTGTATGAAATGTTGTTTCAATAAAAACAGTCCTTTGCATTTGACGTTATGATTAAACATTTATTAAACTTGGTTTTAGTTTTGGCAAAAAAGAACACATACACACGGTTAAGATATATCTGATCATTAAAAATATTTAATCATTTAAGAAATTGGGTTTTAGATTCGACAAATAAGAATATACACGAATGCATATCATTTACTAGAAATATTTGATCATTTATGAAACTGGATTTTTTTTACAAATAAGAACACACACACACGGTTAGGATACATCTGATTTATTAAAAATACTTGATCATTTAAGAAACTTGGGTTTTAGTTTTCAGAAATATGAACGTACATGGTTAATATACATCTGATTTTATTAAAAGTATTTGATGATTTAAGAAACTTTGTTTTATTTTTCAGATTTAAAAACACAAACGGTTAAATTAAATCTGATTTTACCAATAATATTTGATGATTTAAGGTACTTGTGTTTTAGTTTTTATAAAAAGGAATACAGACGCATCATCGCTTAAAATCTTTATTAATTTCGACTTTATGCGTACCAAAATAGTAATCAATACTTTTTAAAAACAAAAAAAAATGAAAAAATTTCAAGTCAAACAAAAAGAAAAAAATGTCACTACAAACATTATTTTTCTAATTGAAAAAGTCACGAACTAACATATCTATATCATCTTCGTTCATATTTCGAAAATATCACCAGTATTTTTTTTGTTTTAAGTATATTTTATGTCATTTTGAGACATGAAAAAAATTGACAAAATTTCTAAGTAAAAGAAAAAAAAATATCACTACAAAGATCATTTTTCTAATAGGGAAAATCACAACTCATATTGCTCGGTTATCTACTTATCATATTTCAACAAGTGAATTTTTGTTTTAAGTATATTTTATGACATTTTAAGACATGAAAGAAAAAAGTTGAAAGAATATTCTAAGCAAAAAAATAAAGTTTAAAGATTAAAGTTAAAAATTTAAGTTAAAAAAAGGTGGGGGTAAAAAGTTTTGGGAGGGGCATTAGGTGCCTTTGAGGTTGGGTCATGGATGACCATACGTTCCCTCTTAAAGATTGTCGATATAAGTACTCATTCCCATGAATATGATGATAATCGAGCCTTATATTGGACCTGGTTGCTACGGCTGGATGCTAGGGCCTCATTTAACTATACAAATGATGTTTTCATGAAGGTAAAGAGATGTACCCTCAGTAGTATAGACAGTCTGTTCTCTTATTCCATGAAGGTTGTATATTTGTTAATCATCTACTGAAATGAACATGTAGGTTATTCACCCAAATTATTACATGGATAGTAACTGGTTATGCAAGGATCTATTCCTGTGGTGTATTCCTAATAAATTTAGTGAAATAATTGTCCTGACCTGATTATGCAGGTTAAAAGTTTATGGTATAGTAACCGGTTATACTAACAAACTTAGTTCACTACTCCCTATGGCCCCACTACTGCGAAGTGTTTCTGTGAAAAAAAAATAAACAATATTCTGTGCCTAGACCACTCTTTACTTGGGCAGTGCTATTGCACTGCCTATGAAAGATTATTAGTATTGTCTTTAAACAACGAGTTAAAATATGGTCTTTAAAACTGTTTGAAGGCCATCTCCTTTCGGGCAATAACTGAACTTAAAAGAGAAACCCTTGAAGGTTTTTTTTTGTTTTTATTTCAAAGGAAATTGCCTATATTGCATTTCTGAAAACTTAAATATGGCCTTGGTACTTTAATACTAGTTTCAAAAACAACGTTTAGTCAGAGTCTAGAAATCCAATCGGTAAGTTTAAAAGCGTTTCTTCATCAGATTAATCACTAAGGCATTTAGTAAAAAAAAAAAAAAATATCACCACTGAAATAATGCAAAATCTTATTTTGGAAATTGAATTTCCTGTGTTATTTTCAAATTTCCATTAGCAATAAGTATTTCAAAACTATGATCCACAATATTTAACATTAAGTATTGAATTTTTGATAGTAATTCTCTGATAGCATTTTCTTTGATAGTATTATCTATTATCTCTTAAAGATTAGATCTTACAGTACATAACATTCTAAAAGGTAAATGAGCAAACGTTTTCGATGGATATAAACTATCAATTTTGATTTGCATTAAGATAAACACAAAAACTGAAGGACCCACCCAAAACTCACGAAAACTAAACAGGAACTACTTAAAGTAATGCTGTTCAAATTATAATCAAAAACTCTATCAAAATATGCTTAAATATTTAAAAATCTGCTTCTTCAGATTGAGGTGGAAAATAAGATCTCGTATGATTTTCCTCAAACGATAATGTTAAATGCCCCTTTTTAAAAGGGTTTTTTGGCCATTGTCTAGAGAGGCGTATATATATGGTAATGATACATGGATGTTGAGGGAGATGAGAATCACGCCCTTTTCTGCTCCTATTTTCAAATTGCACACGCAGGCACACTCCCCCACATATGGTGAATACTGGGTGCCTAAACCTTTATGCATATTTTGAAATGGACCCGATATTGCCTAGACTAATAACCTGTAATTAAATCTAGTGTTTTTCGTTTTTTAAAGCGGTCTTTGTACCTAAAATACGGTCGTATGCATACTACCCAATATTTAGGAAATATTTCTTTAGTCTTTCAGATTTATTTTGTGACGTATTCAATGGAACCGACATTTCAACTGAGAGGAGGCAGGGGGGTGGAAAATAGCCCCTAGCATTTCCCTCCTCCTCCCATGATTTTGAAGATAAAAATACATTGTTTAAAATATCTTTTTTGATATTTCAATGAAAAAAAATCTGCAATATATTAAATTGTCCACCCCTATTTTAAAAAAAATATTCCCCCCCCACACACACATTCGCGGGAATTGATGCCCTTGCATTGAAACTATTACTCATACTGTAGTCCTTATTATATTCAATGGCAGATGTTCATGAAAAGTTTTGATCTTGTTTTGGAATGGTTTGAAAACTCAATGATCTTTTGCGCTACTTCTGTCTAAAAAACCAAAAGCAAACTTAGGTTTAGTCTAAGACCGTATCCAGATATTAGAAGGGGCCATCCAAATCTATTCAAACTAAAAGAGAATGTAAAAGTTAAATAAATAATATGTAAAACTTGTGACAAAACTAAAAGAATGTGAAAAAGGAGTAAGTTTTCTCAAAATTGTCTGTGAGACATAATCTAAATTTTCCAAACCCAACATCCAACTCCTTTTAGATTTTTTTTTACCATACCGCTTGATTTTGAAAACATTTTTTGGGTATTTTCAATGAAAAAATACTTTCATTGAAAAAAACGAAGTTGCCTCCAATTTGAAACCACACTTACTTCTTCTAAACCTCTCTCCACACTCTTCTCTAAACCTTAATTTTTATAAATTGACGTCCCTGTGCTTGATTGAAGAGGCACACGTTACAGAGCAACAAACGGCCGTACTTACATGACGATAAAAAGACTAAAAATGTGTTTTGGGTATGTAGGCCTACTATTTTTTAATAAAGTGTACTTTTAGGTGGCAAGATATGACAAAAAAAATTTGATACAAAAACCCAATCTACTACTTTTAGTGAATGAAAAATTAAATAGCGCATTCTGGCAAAAAGAAACGACAAATGTTCTTGGAACAAAATAAGAAAGGAGAGAGCGGACTTGACTTGTTTAACAGGATAGGATAAAAAAAATTTGTTTTCCAAATCTGGCACATAAGATCTTTTGATTTGGTACACCAAAAAATTAATGTTTCATATGCTTTTCTTACATAATTTATTATGTTGCTTCTTCCCTATTTACTAGAATGGCTTAGGATATTTTCTTAACTCTAGATTTATTACTCTGTTGTTTTTTTTGCCATTTAATTTTCTAAATACATAACTATAAAATCGATTAATAGTTTTTAAATTTAGTAACCTGTTCAGTTAAAAGAAACACTGATTTTGATGTCAAAATTAAATACTTAGAAAATTAAAAAACAAATTAGGTGCTGTAATTACTTAATTATTAATACGGCTGATTCTAGTCAGGGTTTTAGAATACTTTTGACTGCGAAACTATTATATTTTATTGTCCAATTTCACAATCTGATCTAAGAGTTTATTCAGTTTAATCAATTTTACCACCGTTTCTGGTTTTACATCTTATAATTTCTTAAACTTTGAAATCAAAAGAAAAACAAAGCTTGATTTTCTAAGAAATACTTTTAATTACCAATTTGTTACCAAATAAACATGAGCAACTTTTCTTAAGCAATCATAATCCATGCTTAGCCGTTTTTAGATTTTTTTATACAAAATTTTGCATATCAGACAAAGCAAGTAGAAAATATTGGTCCAAATAATAACAACGGCTAGAGTGAACCTGAGTACATTTTGAATTAAGCATAATGCGTTGATGAAATAACATCTGCCGCACAGATTCATTTCTTTCACAAAAGTCAGTCTAAAGAGCTAAATTTCGTCGAAAAAATAACAAAAAAAGAACACACATAACATGAGGAATTGAAAACTTCTGAGTACGGGTTTGAAACCAGCATATAAAAAAAGAATCCGACGAGGCTTGATGACTTATTTTAACTTGACATAACCTTTTTTGAAAGAGTTCTTTAAAAAAAATTTAAGGATAATGATTTTTTTGCAAACTTGCCAAATGACTACATTTACAGAAACTTAAACCACTAATGAATATAGTTATGAATAGTATTCGAAATCTACTTAAAAATTGTTTATTGTATGTTTTCTGAAAAAAAAAAATACTTAGATCATGACAAAACCACATTCAATTACTCTGGTAAAAAAAAATGTTATGTGACATAAATATTACATGCTAAAAGATAACACCGAATACTGTCATAAATTTGTCTAGTGTCATTAATTCTGAGATTATGATTGTTAGATGGGATAGTTGTTTAATTGTTCTTTATTAATTGCAATAACTAATCATTTAAACATTTATACGGATTCGGAAGGGTGCATGGACAACCTTCTTGTGATGCTCCTGTTTCTACCAATTTTGGGTCCACAAACTGAATGGTGAAAGGTACTCTGAAAATACTCCGCTCCATACCGAGCATCGGCACTACCTATGTGGGGACACCACCTCCAAAACTGAGTGTTGGTAAAATGTGCTTCGGCTCCGTTCCTCACCCAAGGAATGCGCTTGTCTTTGAGTCCCTAGGCCTTAGTTGGGCTAACCACCGGACAAGGCGTCTTTTACCAGGCTACAGTTCATCAGAATAAGCGTAGGAATAAAATGATCTCCCGTTGACGACCTTTGACACGCCTACGGACAATTTATACGGACACGGTTATTATAGCCCACTGCAGTACACGAGGTCTCAGAACTAAATTTTACCAGTTTCTATGTTTAGTGAACTCTATAATACCATCTACTGTGTGTATTACTGAGACCAATCTCAGTCAACTCCTATATTTGATGATCTCAGTTAAACCATACCTTCTATTATGTGTACTGCTGAATCGAATCTCAACCACGATACAGAGTATTGAGGTTGTCATACAGGGGCTCATGCTCCTCACGCGAGACTGAGTACCCACTACCGGTGTGAAATATGGAGAAAGAGGTGCTTCCATTTATATACAGAACCACATACCATACTCATGTCTGAGTTTCCAAAAATCAGAAGGCGAAGCTCTGTGGGTTAGTCTACCCTTCCAAAAAAGTCTGTGGTCATTGAGAGTATACATAACGCTTCAACCTGCCAGATTACTAGCCTTCTTGAAACTTTCCTCGATTACATTTGACGCAAATACACTAAGTTCACCGTCATCCTTCATAGAGACTTCCATGTCCACCATTACGTATGGCTTCGTAGCAAAATACTTAAAAAATGGGTCAGATCTATATGATCTTTTTTCCAATTGGCTTGAACAATATGTTGAATGCGGTACCTACCATAGCCCAAACGGATTGTCTCGTCTTTGCGTCTTCCTTATGGATAGGATCGCCTACACTTTTTCAAGGTTTACGCTCATGCCTTCACAAGTGACGACGCTGTAGTCATTGCAATTTTCTTAAATCTCCCTCCATAGAGCACGAGTTGAAAGTCTGACAATACGAAGAAGAGATTAAGACGGCTTAAAACCTCAATTTCTTCTCAGTAATGGAAAGCTTTTCTCCTCCAGTCCCCTGAGTCAGATGACCTTTTAGGTGACCACTAATATAGATTCCGCTAAAAATGTTTAAAGCTCGACTGTTGGGTAGCCCAGCACAAGAAGTGGATGAAACTTCTAGCAAAAAGATACGGCATTAGGTTATTGTCATTTGACATCGCTAAGGCTTTCGACAGACTTTGGAAGCATAGCCTACTGAACAATCTGTACCGGTATAGTGTCTACGAACGTTTGTAAAAATGGTTTTGAGCATTCTTTCTGATCGTCCACTTTGATTATTTCTTGAGCGGTTCAGTTCTTGGGACCTACACTTTTCATTACATGTTTGTGCTGTTGCATTGGTGATTTCTCTTTTCGTTATAAATGACATGGGGGACAATCTTGCACGCCTTGTGTATCACTTTACCAACGACACCAGGACCAACTTCACCATTCGAAAACACAAAGACCCAAACAAGGCTATCCTCCCACTACAGGCAGATCTTTTGGATTTTGAAAATTGGTTCGATGTATGGATGGTCAATCTCAATACATTAAGAATAAACGAGCTACCGATCTTCCGATCGCAAATAACACGCATACACCCAATCTTTGTCTTCGCGGAAAAGGCTACAAAAAAAGTCGACGAGCTTCTGATCCGCTTCTCCAACGTTGAAAACCCATCTGGATTGGATGAGAGTTTCCTGAACAAGCAATTTTTTCCCCACTGTCAAGCCAGCAAGACAGAGACGAAGGCACACAGCTCGGTCAAATTATCTTAAGGTTGAGACGCCAAGGACAAAATACTTGAAGAAAAAATCCACTTGACGTTGCCATTTGGCTTAGAGAGATCTTTCAATGGATGTTATCCTTAATAGTCTGTCGACTCCTTCAAAAGAATATTCAACAGTCATCTAAAACCTCTTGATGGAGCGATGTAAAATACTAGTAATTAACGATGTAATTAACTTTGCTTAAGTTGATGGACTAAGTATCCAATTCATAAGTCCATTGTCACAGTTTTGTTAATAGTCATAGTTAAATATAGCTATCATAGGCCCTGGCCGGCCAAAGTTGTATTTTGGGCCAAAATGAACACAAAAAGAAACTTAAAAACCAGGACACAAGCGTAGACTAGACAATATTGGGATATAAACATAAAGTTCATACAAAATATAGATAGAAAAAGAAAAATCTAAAACGTCAAAATAAGCCAAAAAAAAAAGACTGAAAGAGACAATCATGGTAAAAAGAAACTGAATAAGAACAAAAGTAACAAGAAATCACAGAGGAAAACAAAAATGAGAAGACAATGGTGATGCGTTACTTTTTTTTTCTTTGCATTGGGAGTAGACATTTATTCACACCTTTAAGCAAAACAATGGACGGATAAATAAATAGATACTGTACAGGCGACGTGGCATGGACATATTTGGGCCGGGGGGGGGGGTATCTTTGGTGTGAGGGCTAAACCCTACGTTTTTTTTCTTTTTGAAACGGAGATGTGACCTAATTTGCCTTTATTTTTTGTTGTTATTTTTTTTTGTGGGAGTGCTATTTTACTGTCTAAACTCACTTTTAGCAACTTCAGTACCTTTGATGATAACAAATAAGATGTATCTGTGATAGGGATATTAACTACAAAAGATGAACTGTAAGGAACTGAATGTTTCAAAACAAGGACATGCGAAGGAATTTACTTCAAAGGGGGGGTATATTTTTGAACGAAATAGAATTTAGCAAATGGTAACAAATTTAAGTAAATTATCCATCCGTTTACTGTCCAAAAATAAAAATATGTAATTTGTAAGCAAGGATAAACTTGAATAGAATGTATTTGTTTTTCTATGAAGGAGACTTGGTATTATAGCGTAAATATCCAGTTTAACACAATAATTAATATTTATCAACCAATTGCTATAATAATTGTATTTTTCTAGGACGAAATAGTACACAAGACTAAAAAATATAGGTAAAGCTCCAAACAAGGTGCATGCGCAACGGAAGACCCTTTGGGCGCATGTCAACGGAAGACCCTTTGGGCGCATGTCCTCTTCAATTTATTTCAATATTTTTAAGGTTTCTTCCATATTATCTTATATTTTCCATTTAATACATCTTATTATCGGTTATTTTCTTACATTGTGCCCTCCCATGAGATTTGGCTAATTTCCAAACATATTTTGAAAACATGCTTTTTATAAAAAGTTTTCCAGCCTTACATGGGACAAGAACAGGTTCGACGATGGAAAATTTTCTTAAGGTAAATTAGCAGGGGTCATCGTCTTTGTACATCCCCATCCCTTCCAAGACATGGGAAACCCGATCACAATCGAGTACTTGATCTGAGTAAAACTGGTTTCTCTGTATGCATTCGGAGATAATTAGCTTAGCCTGAGTGAAATAAACTGCTATCCAGGTATATTTTATTTGAATATTTAATATATAGAGCTGATTAGGTTAGGTATTGAATATAATACGTTCTGGGCGGCCTGCTTTCCATAATTCTCTGTTGTAGCTTCCATAATTCTATCATTTAAGTATTATATCTTCATTAGATTTTGGTATATTTCATTATGATAAACTTAACTTTACTTCTTGAGTGTGGTCGAGATGACATGCAAGTACAGTATTTATTATTTTCTAAAGCACCTATTTTTATTTTTCAGCAAAGTAAACAATTTCTTCATCCCTGAAATAAGATTATGCATACCTGCCTGCCTCCCACACCCCATAGCCTATCTCCTTTTGCAATGCACTCAAGCAGGGATATGACAAACAAACTTACGAAACATATATGCCCTTCCACCTCTCCCCCTATATTAAATCAATGAAATCAAATAAGGCAACTTAATAATACTTGCCAATATATGACGCTTTTCCGGCAATTTTTTTCCTGATGTACGCGTTTGTTTCCTGATCAATTCTCTCTCCCCTAGACTACTTCTGTTAGTGACCTTTAATCGAAGTCTACTTTTTCAAATTGTTTGTCCTGGAATACGAGATAAATCGCATGGTATAAGCCCGTAAATGGCAAAGGCGTATAGCAGTCAAATATATATTAAATAGGATAATACGACTCGCTTTCACGTAATGGAGTATAGGTTAATAGCAAATTTACACGATCCTTAATGTGAAACACATTAAGTTCGTGCCTATCAAAAGTCAGGTTAAAATTTCTGATTCATTTATTTTCTTCTACATAATTCATCTTTGATTAAGCTCAATGCTACAGTGTACACAGGTAACAACATATTTTTTCTATAAATATGTTTTATCTATATATATAAAAATAAGTTGTCTGTCTGTGGATCTGTGGATCAGGTGACGTCATGTTTCTGTGTCGGCTAGACGTCATGAAATTAGTTGTCGTCATTTTTGCTTTGACGATGCTTAGTATATTGTAAAACACATTAATTTGGTTAATAATATACCATTTAAATGAACATGCTGGAGTAGTCACTCGGTGAGAGAGGGTGTCAGAACGGAGAATGAAGGTCCCAGGTTCAAATCCTGGTTAGGCTAAAAAAGGTAAAAACTAAAAACTAAAAAAAAAACTGAAAAAACTAAAAAAAGGCAAAAACTACAAAAAAACTAAAAACTAATAAAAAAATAAAAAGCTAAAAACTAAAAAAACTAAAAAAACTGAAAAACTAAAAACTAAAAAAAAACTTAAAAAAAGGAAAAAACTGAAAAATAGAAGAGAAAAAGAAAACTAATAAAATTAAGAATAAAATAAAAAAAAATAAAAAAGATAAAAACTAAAAAAAAAGTAAAAAGAAAAAACGAAAAAAAACTAAAAAAGCTAAGAAAAAAGGTAAAAACCAATAAAAAACTAAAAAGAAAAAAAGGAAAAAAAAACTAAAAAAACTAAAAACTAAAAAAAAACTTAAAAAAAAGGAAAAAACTGAAAAATAGAAGAGAAAAAGAAAACTAATAAAATTAAGAATAAAAATAAAAAAAAATAAAAAAGATAAAAACTAAAAAAAAAGTAAAAAGAAAAAACGAAAAAAACTAAAAAAGCTAAAAAAAAGGTAAAAACCAATAAAAAACTAAAAAGAAAAAAAGAAAAAAACTAAAAAAAATTTTCATCTAAAAAACTAAAAAAAACTAAAAAAGGTAAAAACTAAAAGAACTAAAAAAGAAAAAAAAAACTAAAAAAAGGAAAAAAACTGAAAAATAAAGGAGAAAAAGAAAACTAAAAAAATATAAATAAAAATAAAAAAACTAAAAAGATAAAAACTTCAAAAAAAACTAAAAAGAAAAAAGAAAAAAACTAAAAAACCTAAAAAAATGTCAAAACCAATAAAAAAAAACTAAAAGGGGAACACTGGGACACAAATGACGACCGGATACTGGGAATATAAATGACGACCGGGACACAGGGAATGTTCAATTAGCAATCACCATCAACAAAGCTCAAGGGCAATCATTAGAATCATGAGGTATAGATCTGAATATGGATTGTTTTTCCCATGGACAATTATATGTTGCATGTTCAAGAGTCGGTAAACCTGACAATCTAAATAAATGACGACACTCAAAGAGAAAGCGACCAGGACAAAAGGAATGTTCGATTAGCAATCAACAAAGCACCGGACACAGGGAGTATAAATGACGACGACCGGGACACAGGGACATAACTACAAAGGGGACGCCGGGGTGCACAGGTGGATATATAAATGACGATGGCGACTCAGGGAATGGTCGATTAGCAATCACCATCAACAAAGCTCAAGGGCAATCATTAGAATCATGAGGTATAGATCTGAATACGGATTGTTTTCCCATGGACCATTATATGTTGCATGTTCAAGAGTCGGTAAACCTGACAATCTATTTAAATGCACAGACAATGGGACAGCAAAGAATGTTGTATATTCGCAAGTTTTACGTAGTTAAAAACATATATATATATATATATATATATATATATATATATATATATATATATATATATATATATATATATATATATATCTATATTCACAGGTGGGACATAGGGACACAACTACAATGGCGCGTAACTAATATGGCGCGTAACGACTTACGCGCGCGGGGGGGCTTGGGGGGGGGGCGCGAAGCGCCCCCACCAACTAGGTGTTGGGGTGGCGCGAAGCGCCACCCCAACAGCTAGTAATTAATATAATTATATAATTTCTATATAATTTTTTCTATAAAAAATATGGGAAAATCCAAGTTTCTTTCCCATACTAGATTTGGAAACCCAACAAATGAATTTTTTGGCCCAAAATCTGAAGTTATCTTGGATTTTCCTAAAAAGCATTCTTTTGGCCAGTCTTTATGATGATTCCTTATCTTCTTTGCCCTTAAACTACTTGACCTCGCCCCAGAGATTTGCATATTTAGAATTTTATAGCCTAAAATAGAAGCGAATTTTTTGAAACTTTTTTTGAAAAAAAGAATTTTTCTGGGAAAATTAGCAATGGAAAAATGTAGTAAATGATGAAAAAACAAAATTTTATCCCTGTGGGGTAGATCTAGATCAACCCCCCCCTCCCCCACCTGCGTACGTGCAAGTAAAATTTTCACAACGAGCATCAGGTTTGTCTGCCATAACTGTATTCAGTTTCTCACTCTGTCATTATTCTGTTTAAAACATCTTAAATATAATTCCCCAATTTTATTCTTTTTATTTAATTTCCCACAGCTTGCTCGCCCTTTTTTTACTCACAGTTTGCCTAATATTCTTACACTTAAGCCACAGCTTCTATTTTCTTCTATCGAAAATTGGGTTCTCTGAAATTTCCCTAAAAATTAGAATTACTGAACATTGGCAATTCGCATTTAGTATAGACTTTCCTGTATTTGCAAATTTTTATCGTTGGGGAAGTTTCGGGCAACCCAATTCTGGTTTGAAAAAATTTGGAGATCCCCAACAAATAAAGTGTGAAGTGGAAAGATGGCGATAAAAATAAGTCAAAAAGAGAGAAAAAAGATATTAATGACAAGATTTTTGCTTACTGAAAAAAAAGATAAGAAAAAATAGGAGATATTTTCTTGTTACAAGTGTGCTTTAATTGCATTAGAGCATTTTGTTACCAAACCATTACTTTTTTCTATCTAAGCACATTATTATTTAAGTGTGTATCGAATAGGGAAGCCACTTATTGTTGTTATTTACTTGTTGTTATGTCAAATTGTGAACTACTAATAACCTGAAAAACCTGATTGTTTTTTTGTATGAAATTTTAAGCCAATAAAAATAGTTAATAATGTTTGAGTCGTAGTATTTTTTTTAAAGGGATCTTTCAGTTTTTCTGTGATCAGAGAACTACTCAGGGGATGGCCTTAGAGACGAGTACGGTCAAAAGTTGTTCCAATTATGGAGGTAGAGGAGCAAAAATTACTAAAAGGGGACCGATCAACACCTTTGCATGAATTTTGGATGGTACGTCTGACAAAGAAAAGCAAAAGTATTTGAAGTTTTCCAATAAAACTCCTCAAAAAAGTAGATTTTTTGTGACCCATATCTAAAAATGTATTTTGCTTATTTATTCGCAATGAGAGCTTTAATTTTTTATTGATTGATTTTCCATTTCTACTCGTATATTTATTATTTATTTTAATTTTTCTTTATTAGAATATTTTTTTTATTTACGCCTATTAATTTTGTTTTCTTTTAAACATGATTTTCCCACCAGTGAAACTAATATCTTATTTATGACAGAGGAACAAAGCTTTCAAACACAAGACAATATATATATATATATATATATATATATATATATATATATATATATATATATATATATATATATATATATATATATATATACATATATATATATATATATATATATATATATATACATATATATATATTACATATATATAATATATATATATATATATATATATATATATATATATATATATATATATATATATATATATATATATATATATATATATATATATATTTATATATATTTGTATAGCCAATAAATATTTATGTTCTTCAACTCCCTTTCCTTTTAGGTCCCCTTTTATAAAAGCTTCCATAAAACATTTTTCAACGAAAAAAAAGGACCTTACAGCAACTTCTGAAAGATTTACTGTGCAACCTCAGTATATTCATTTAAGACTGTTCTATATATGAAGAATAAATTTAAACTGAATCCACCAATCGTAGATGAGAAATTTTGATGCCAAGTACAAGATTAAAAATCCTTCATTTAAAATTTCCCAGCTTGAAGGTAACTATTAACTTGGTAAATGCATACAATAATTTTAATTGAACCACCTTGGATCTTGTATTATTCACGCTGCCTGTGACGGATTGAAATATGATTTATAGATCATTATTATGCTTTATTTTTTGAGGGCATGCAACACGATATTGTAATAATTTATTCATAACCTTCTATAAAAGAAAAAAACGGAAGGATATAAAGAAAAAAAGAAACCAAATGAAATACAGAGATATCAGCTTGCTGAAAAGAAGACTAGCGGCAGCCCTCATTCAGCAAGGCTATCTTATTCATCTTATTCATCTTAAATCCTCCAGAGATATTCACAGCATGTAGGGTGTCAACGAAGTATCTCGACTTATCCAGAAGTTGTGCCCTGACGGTGACATCAGCCCGTTCCGGTGCTAATGATATCTCAGCAGTCCTTTCATCTTCGTCTTAATGTCTTTGTCTTGTGCTAACAGCTATAGCGTAAAGAGCAAGGTATTGAGAACGGGGTAACCCTTCATATATGCAATTAATCTGCCAATATTAACATGCAAATTTTGTATTTTGAATTTTTCATGTACGGTGAGCCGAATTCGAACTTCCATTAGTTGAAAAACGTTAAGAAATTAAATTAAAAAAAAACAAGTTCTTTTAAACCAAAAGTAAGGAGCGACATTAAAACTTAAACGAACAGAAATTATTCCGTATATGAAAGGGACTGTCCCCTCCTCTACGCTTTGCTTTATACGCTTAAGATTTTGTTGTTTTAAAAAGTGGAGTTGTGGCAAAAAGTCAAACTTTAGCATAAAGAGCGCGGTTAGTAAGAGTTTTTATTGTTTTTTAAAAGTAGTGTTGTGACAAAGAGTCAAACGCTAGCATAAAGAGCGCGGTTTTGAGGAGGGGACAGCCCCTTTCATATACGGAATAATTTCTGTTTGTTTTATGTTTTAATGTCACTCCTTACATTCAGGTAAAAAAAAAAGGTTTTTTTTTTATTATTAATTAAGCCAATGGACGGGTAACATTTAGTGATCCGGAAGATATTACATTTTTTCTGGATAAATATAGTTTGTGTTGATTATAATACTTGGGTATTTCTACTGATGAAGACGACCGACTCTTCGAAATATTCAGAACTTTTTTATTCTTTTTATTCACTATCTAATAAAGGATTTATCCCTATTTAAACTCTTATATGTTTGTCAAAGAAAGGTAGTGTGGTCTGTTAAAAAAAATTTGACGACAATGGATATGAACATAAGCCTTAAAAGTAGTTTCAAAAAATACTTCTGGAAGTCAATTAAAAGGATTAAGTGGGATGTCATATCCTCATCAACAAAGTAGGCTTAGTAACTCTTAAAAGTTGCGCCAAATATATTAGCTGAACCAACGTGATCTCACATTTTCACTTTATTTTTGACGGATAAAAATGTGAGTTATTGATCATTGATTAAATCATTGCTATGCTTCTTTTTTTATGGATGCTACACGGTATAAGTCGTTATGTTTTAAACTTTGTAATATTATTAAAGTCGGCTCATGACACATTTACTGCTTATTTCAAAACTGAAACATTTCACTTTACTTTTAAACCTTTGGTCTGAAAATAAGGCCCCGACGCAGTG